>NW_010544335.1:0-23996 GCF_000687285.1 Phaethon lepturus | reverse complement strand
CCCCCCCCCCCCAGCATAAACCTTGAAATAACAGAGAATAAAAATTGAGTTTTCAGGTGAACAAAGGCAGGCATTGATGTAGTAAGCCCCGTATCTGAGGAAAAAGGAAGCATTTTCTTATATGGGTTTGAAAATGGAAACCACCTTTTTTATGGCTTCTGTCAGCTTGTTTTGTAGTGCAAGTGAATTCTAAAAACCAGCCATCTCTTACATTGCCCTTTCCACACAAAGATGTCAAGGTGCTTTCTGTATCTTGACAAAGAAAACTCAGGAATCCTTTAGAAGAGGTGGGGGAGGGCAATACTGTCTCCAGTATAGGGATATAGGGGACAGGAGTGGGCTGCAGTTTACATTTCATGATGAGTGAATAGTACATAGATTTCAGCATAAAAAGCAGCACATCAGATCAGAACCTGGGATCTCAGTCTCTTCTACCATACATGTAAATATTCTCATTGCTTTACCTCTCGATATTGCCGAGATCTCTTGCTCTGATGGGTAGGGGAGCATTTTGTTTCAGAGAATTCTTGCTGCCTTCATGTCATTCACCCTCCTCTCTTTCAACCTTATACCATCTCTGACTTGTTTTTGTCACTATCCACTCTGTCAGGCCCAACAGGCAGGTTTCACTGGCTTATAGCAGCAGCCCTTGGGTGAAGGCTGCATTGGGTTGGGTGCTGTACTGTCTGCATGGGATCTGCAGTCTTGCAGAGCCTGAGACAGAAGAGCTCTTGCTGCAGGAGAACTTGAATAGCTTCCTCTGTTTTGGCAATTTAAACAAGAAGTTTTTCCAGGTGGGAGAAGGGGGTCATACGTATGCACTGCGTTCATGTGAGACAATAGCACCTTTTTGAACTGCAACTAAACCCTGCTGGTTTGGAAGCTGATGTATTCATATCCTCTGGCCTGCATCATTAGAGGCTGGCAAGTGAGCTCACATCTGGAGGACACCTGTATTACAACACAACACGTACACAACCTGTTTCCTTCAGGTAGGCTCTAAGTCACGTAAGCAAATGCCAGCAGACAAGGTATTCCTGTCTCTGCTGCATGCGAGCAGGACCCAAGCTTGTAAGGCCTCCGCTCAGGCAGCATTCCAGTGCTTACTGTCTGTGTATCTGTCCTTCGGGAAGTTTGGTTTGTATCTGTGTGTATCACTCCCAGTGAGTCCCAGTTGATTTTCCTGAGCATCTCACAGCCAGGCTCTTCCGGTTGTGCTGGGCTGATGCTAATACGTGTAGCGCTGCATTTACCAGTGTCTAGATAGTAAATCTCTAAACCAGATCCTGGTGTGTTTGATTTAAGAAGCAACATTCCTCACTGACAACAGAAATACTAGTTCTTTGGAGATGACCTGAAAGTATGCTGCTCTTGGGACTAGCTCATGTTAGATACTCTCTGCCTAAACACTTCTTGGTGCGTGCCTTGCAAAAAAAAAAATTCTAAAAATTTATGTTAAGGTATAGGTTTTTATATATAAGGTATATCTGTTTTTAATTCTCACAGGACTTGCTGTACCCAGATCCTGACCTGGATGGTCCCCTGGCTCTTTACAAGTTTTTCTGCTTTCTAGACTAGTCTTGTTGCAGTTGTATGTCACCTACCTAAAACTCTCTTTGGAGCTCTGGCTGGTAACCCTGCTCTTTAGAGTTAACAAGACTGCAGGATTCACACTTGTTCTTGGAAAAGTTAGGACACTTCTTAACCCTCAAAGCCAGATACTGGCAAACATGCATCTATCACCCATGTCTCCTTATCACTGTGTGCAATCGCAGCTTTCCAACCACCACGGCACAAAGCACGTGTGTGTTCTTTGCTGACCTGCCTCCTGTTCACCCCTATCAGCTCTGTGGTTCCTGCGTGTGTCCATCTGTCCCTGACATCTCAGCATGGTGTATTACCCCATGTAATACACGTGGGGTGGATGAGGAAAGGGATTGACTTCAAGCCTCTTAGTGGCAAGTTTGGACGTAAATGATCTTGCACTCCTCTGAGATTGAGCAGGGAAACCTCTGTAGGAGGGCTGTGGCTGCCCTGCGTGTTCACCTCAGACTCCTGCAAGTCTGATCTCAGCTGTTTTGCAGGATGAGTCCTCAGGGTGGAAGTCTGGGGGCGGGTTGCCTGGGTGCAGTCTCCAGTGGTGTTACACTGGGAGTCAACCCTGGTCATGTCATTCACTATTGCCTTATTTTCTTGTGTTCAAACCAGTTTGACGTGTTATTCCTCGATGTGCTGTTAAGGCAATACAGCATGGAAAATGGTTTATTTTTCTTTTTTGAGGTAAACAAGAGTGCTCAGCTTTTCCAACTGATTAACAGACTGGGTTTTGTCTCTTGCAGGTTACTGGCCTTCATACAATATCCCTTTCCATGAAAAGATTTACAATCTCAGTGGGTATGCAGCATATGTTGAGAAGTATGGCATGGATTTCTCTTACGAGCTTGCTCCAAGAGCAAAAATCTTCCGTCGAGACCAGGGCAAGGTGACCAACTTGGAAAGCATGAAGTACATCATGAGATACAACAGTAAGACGTGTGTTTATGTACTGTGGAGCTGATCTTAATAAAGCACTGTTACTTTTATTTCTTGGATTATAGTGGGAAGCTGCAGCCTCCCATACAGATCCAAGTTGTATTACCCTAGGTGCAGAGTACACATAAAGCAAAAAGATAACACAAGCTTACTGTCAAGGTAGGAAACCAGGCTAAAATTACTCTAACAGAAACAGACTGGGTTCATTCTAGAACAAGGGCCCTTGGGCTTACTGTTTGACCTTTCCTTGGGCTTGCTGTTTGACCTTCCAGAGAGCTTCTAGCACTCAGAGAGACTCTCTGGACTGCTGTTACCCATTAAATCTACAGCCAGTCAATCCTCAAAGCCTTCAATCCTAAGCATGAGTTAGGTCAGATCAGACAAGAGAATTTGGTGTAAAACTTCAGGTCAGCTTGGCCTCTTTTTTTTTACCTGTTCAGGCAGAATGATCTTTGGTAGGTAATGCTCTGCTCTGCTTTTACCTGAGGAGTTTCTCCTTAACAGCATCAAAAATAGCTTAATTTACTTCTCACTAAGCCCACCTAAGTACAGATAGTTTTAGATGCTATATTTTTATTCCCAGGTATAGGGTCCATGCTGATTACCAGGCTTGGGTTTGGGAGGCCTCTCCCAGGGTGGGGTATCACTACTGTTACAGTTGTGAGTAGCAGCATGCTCGTAGACATTGAGGCTTGTCCACCTTCTCCTCCTAGCTTGCAGCTACTACAACGGGTGTTCAAAGGCTTTGCTCTTTAACACTCATTTTAGTCCAGAACAGGAAAACAAAGGCTCTTACTGCTGTACTTTTCTTCCCTCCCTTTTCCTTTCTCTTCTGCTTTTCTTTCCTGACAAAATTCCCACAAGCTTTCATCATGCAGAGTTGCAGATGTTTGTGGTTAGAGGTTGGCAGTGGTGCCCTGGGATGCAGAAATAGCTGTATGGACTTGTATTAGGAGCTTGTCTACTTAATACCCTGTGTCAAGCACTGACTTCCCAGGTACCAGCTGGGAGGAGCATGAGAGCAGTGTGATAGACCTGTGTTTCTGCCAGTGCCCTTACCCAGCTTTTAGTGGCTCGGGTACTTGGCATCAGTGGTAGAGGTTTCTTGTGAGGGGACTAATTTGTTTTCTTTTCTTCCTTCCCTCCCACCATATTTCTCCCCAGACTACCAGCGTGATCCTTATGCTGAACATAATCCTTGCAACACCATCTGCTGCAGGGAAGACCTGAATCCTTCTTTTCCAGTGCCTGCAGGCTGCTATGACTCCAAGGTAAATTACCTCAGTTTCAGTATCTGCTGAATGTTTCCTGCAGCCTGCTTGTGCTCCTATCAGACCCGCAGCATGTTTGCCTGCACAAGGGCAGGCATGGCCAGGCCTGTCTGTTCCCTCTTTTCATGCTTTCCCAGTGCTTAGGCAGATCCTGAGATGGTAATTCTGTGCAGAGTCCTATCTGCTGTCCCTGACACCAGTCCCAGCACAGTGGCAGAGGATACAGCGGGAGGTGTGCAAAAAAATTTTGTTCATGGGAATGGGAACTTCTGCTGTTTAGGGGTTAAACCCCAAAGCCTTGCAGCAGGAGAAGCCTAAGAGAAGGCTGAAATGAATCTTCACATCACTTGAGGAAGGCGACTGTGGCACAGCCTCAGTCTCCTGTTCATGGGGACCTGTGGATGCTTCCCCAGAGCACACAGGAATGTGTTTTCAGCCGAATTTTAGCTTTACCTTTGCAAAAGCCCACCTCTCTAGTGAGTCACCCTACTCCAGGGCTTCACCCCTCTGTGCAACTGCTTTGAGCAAAGTTTGGTAAAGATCACTTGGCTTTCTGGGGCGATGTGAGGAAAATTCTTAGACCGACTGTCCTGGAGAAAGCTGCAGTTTTTCTAGGCAGCTCGTATGGTATTTTCACTGGGAGGAGCAATACCTGAGTGAGCAGCTGCCCAGCCCTGGTGTGCTGGGAGGTCATATGGTGCTTTATCCTGTGGGGACCAGCGTGCTGCATTTTTGGATTGTGACTTTGGTTGCTAGGATGGGTGCTGTGGAGGCTGTTTTGGCATTGTCAGTGCTGTGTGTCCACTCAGCTTGCACAAGCCTGGGCCAGCTGCCTGCTGCAGTGGCCAGTAGGAGCTCCCAGAGCTGGTTATTACAAGATGAATCCATAAAATTGCTGTGTAGAGGCGTCTGGTAAGGGAGCAGGTCAGAGCACAGTGGTGCGATACCTTTGCCAGCACAGTTAGGCAAGGGGAATGGGCTGGGCAGGGGAAGGACAGGGGACCTGAGAGGCCCTGAGACAGCCTAGAGCAGAAGCAAAACCCGACAGTGAAGCTAAGGCCAGTCTGCTGTAAACACTAAAAGCAATGTTAATGTCTCTAAGTTTGGGAAGATGGAGCAGGCAGGGGACCTCTTGGGAGATAATGAAGGAACAGGACAAGGTCTGGGCAGCAGCATTAACTCTGTGCTGCCTTTCTTTGTCTTTTCCGAAATTACTCTGACAGTGCCCGAGAGGACAGCCCAAGTGTTTAACGTGCAGCAGAGCTTAGGTCAGGCCTTCTAGGCTGCCTGCTGCAGCTCCAGCTCTTTTGGAGACACCCAAACCCAGGGAGGACTGTCCTGAGGGCAGATGTGCTGCCTCTCACCCTGGGTAGCACAAGGGCTAGAGGGCATTGTGGGCTTGTGCTTTGCTGCTGCCCTTTGGCGCTGGCTGTTCCGTGGCTGAAGATGCCTCTGTGCAGCGGAGGAATGCTGCCTGATCAGCATGCATTTCCCCTTGTTCACTTTATTGTTATCAGATCTCTCAGAGCTGCTCCTGCTCTGTGGGATGGATGCACCATTTTGCCCTGAACTCCTGTCCTTTATTACAGGTGTCAGATTTCCGCCTGGCTTCAGCGTTCACAGCCACTGCAATCAATGGCCCCCCGGTACAGGGCGGTCTCCCGGTCTTCACTTGGAGGCGGTTTAACCACACACGACACCAGGGCCTGCCAGAATCATACAACTTTAATTTCATCACCATGAGGCCGATTCTATAAAACCAGCAGCAATATTCCCAAATGGTTTTTTTTTTTTAATGGAAACTTTCATTCCTGTGTGTAATAAATTGACCTGGATGTCTGTATCCCTGTGCCTTACCTGCCTTCCCCTGTCCTGCCTGCAAGGCACTTTTTATTGACATTGGCTGCCTCTGTGCAGCCCAATGCATGTTCTGCTCTTCTGAGACATTTAGGTGGACCTTGCTCTGACTGGGATTGATGGGAAGCAGGTGTGGCATTGCTTTTTGGTGATTTGAGCTGTCATCACAGCTGCTCCCTGAGCAGGAGTGAACCTCAATATGATCTGTCTCTAGTAGCAACATGGGACCTGCCTCCAGGGCTGGGCCAAGCTAGGTGGCTGCTTTGGGCCATGGCAGCCTCATCTCTGGGCTGGTTTGGTGTCTGCCTTTTGTCTGAGCAGCAGTTGTGAGCTGTGCTGCAAACTGCTTCTTGTGCAGGGATGTCACTAGCAAAGAGTCGAGGCCCTGTTCTCCATGGCAGATCAGTAGACAGCAGGCACACAGGGAATGGCTTTTGCAAGATTTCCTTTGGCTCTCCAAAGCAGCATGCAGCGGTTGGGCTGCTAAAGGTGGTAGAGAGATGAGCCTGGTGATTTCTGAAAGAAGACTGATGTTTTTGGAAACAGCACCCCACACCTCCCCCTGCCCCAGGCTGCAGCACAGCAGCAGGGAAAGAACTGTGGCTGTGCAACAGGTCTTTTACTGATCGGCCCACGCGGTTGTTCAGTGACCTCTTTGCCTGCTTCCTCCACTATCGAGGTGGAACGTGAGAGTAAGACGGCTGTGAGGGCTGGGGCTGTACATACCACTCTTAGTTACATATGCTTACATCGAGGAGGCGAGTCACTGGGCTGCTTTATGCTAGATGTTATACATGCAATTAAGTAAAACAAACAGCTCTTGCCTCATGGCCTTGGCAGTCCAAGCTAAACTGCCCTGTATTACAAAGGTGAAGGATGAGCAGTGTGAGGTTTTGATCAAGCCCCTGGAGTTTTGCTTGCGTGATGCAGGAGTGAGTTACTGTAGCATGGGTGATGTTCTACCCTAAGTATTTGACTGTCACAGTAGGGTTGATTTCCCTCCAGGGGAAGAGGAGACCACAAGTTACAGCAAAACTTCTGCTGAAGATGAAAAGCTGTGTGAAGACTGAAGTAATTTGCTGGAGCAGAATGAGGTAAGTGTGAGAGGCTGGAGAGAGCATCTGTGTCCTGTGCAAGGGTAGAAGGAATGGGTGGGTTACAGGGGCAGGAGAGCATGGTGTAAAATGACTCTAACAGCCAAAGTACTCACCACAGAGCTGCTTTTTGCCCTGCAGTACAGTCCTTCATTGGGTAAAGCAGCAAAATTGCTCAGCCATGGTAGCTAGACACACACAGCCACACTGTAAGTGTATGCATTGGTGTATGTGACAGCTGCAGCTGTGCCTGTGCTAGAGGGGGGTGGGTGTGATGTTCACTTGGTGCCTCTTATGAGCCAAAATAGATGGCGGTGCTGCACAGGTGCCTTCTGCCAGAAGCGATGGGGAGGAGGCACCCCAGCCACAGAGGTTTTTAAATACAACACCCCCTTTATTCCTACTCCTGAGGTTCTCTATCAGCGAAGGTGTCTTGCTTGCCTGAAGCTGGGGACCCTAGGGACATCGGTCCCTGTGCCAGCCCTTGCCCCTGCGTGGCTCATCTGTGCCCCACCAGACCACCTCCAGGTAATGTTTTGCCATCCCAGCCACCCCTCCCTGCCCTGCTCCAGCTGTGCTGAATGATGGGCGGTGGGGCACCAGGGACTTGCGATGTCTCCCTGAGCATGAACAGCAGTGCTCAGCCAAACAGCCCTGCCTCTGAGTTGGGCCCTGGCAGCTCTAGGTGTGGGGAAGCTCTTCCTGCTGTGTGTCACTTACCTTGTGGTGTTTGCTTGGAGACTGTGAGGGCCTGTCTGTTGTTCCTGCTGGCTGTCATCAAGGGTGTCTCACCCTCTGCCTGGTTTGTCAGCTTTCTGAACTCTTGCTGGGGCACTCTTGATTGCAACTCCAGCCTTACAGGGCAGCAATCTTGATGCTTTTTGGATAAGTACCAAATACAAATCAAGCACTTTTTTGTGTAGCCCTCAGGTGTTTGCAGCTGATCACTGCCTTGAGAGACATGTTTTAAACTCCTGTACTGGAGACTGGCAGCTACAGAGCCACTGCTGCAGAATGAATGGAATCAAACTGAACAGGCTGTAACGGGCATTAAGGAGCACACTTAAAAGGAGGACTGGAGCTCGGTCACGAAGGGCAGTAGGGCAGTACAGGGGTGTGAGCTGATGGCAAATAGGAGAATCAGCTGCTTGTTTTGAGACTGGAAGCACAGAGCGGCCGGAGGATGGCAGTTTGCTACTTGACTGTTGCTCCTAGGCAACACAAGCAACATTGCAGGTTGTATTTATTTGCTGCCTTTTCACCCAATCTTGTATATAAATACTAATGGAAGAATATAGTTTAAAAGTTTGTTCCCCAGGGACCAGGAAATTGCTAATTGATTACTGTGGTGGATGGTGTTCTTGATCGGGGCAGACCTGGATGGGGCACTCCCTGCAGGGGGTGGAGGCAGGCGGCAGCAGGGCCCATCTGTCAGTGGGCACAGAAATGGAGATCTGCTGTCCCCCAACCGACAGCTGCCAGCCCTGAGGCAGGAGCTGCTTTGTGCTCAAACCCAGAGCTGTGGGAAAACAACTCCACTTTGAAGAGCCGTTTTCTATGAGTAAGTGTTTACATCAATGGGACCTCAAGAGCCTTAGGACTCTAATCCATGTGACTGTGGCTACTTTTTAACCTTTGATGGTTGTGCTGTTAAAGGCCACTGCATTCCTCTTACTGTGCTGTCCCCTGTGCTTCGTCAGCAGCCCAGCCTGGGTTGCTCTGCCAACCACAACCACAGGAGCTGGGTTCAGCACCTCTTCCCCAGCACAGCAAGGTCAGGGACTGGAGGAGAAGGCTGTGAGTGTGGCTGCATGCACCTACAGCCAGGGGCAAGTGAACCGACAGCTTAATTCTCAGGCAGCTGCATAAAGTTAAAAGGTCTCTTTGATCATCGTACTCCCCTCTGCAGCTCTTGCTGGGAAAATAAGAGCACACCTTCCCCTAAGCAGAGGGTTTGTGGCAGAAGCTGCCCCCTTTTTCACACTCCACCTGCAGGCTTTTCCATGTTGTGGGATGTTCTGTCTTTTAAACTTAAGGTTTTCAGGCTTGCCTAGAAAGGGACTGACTGACTTTTTTGGTGGGGGAGATGGAGAGGTGGTTGTGATAAACCCCTCCCTTGCAATAATAATGATGAGAAAGGTGCTGTTCAGTCACCAGAGAATGCCTACAGAGGAAATTACTCTTCCCAGCAAGACCAGTGGCATTACCATGTCTAATGCAAGTGTTTCCCTCCTTGGCCATCCCCCCTTTTCTGAAATCCTGTTAACCACCTCACCCCTACTCGCTGCCCCTCCCAGTTCAGCACAAAGGCACTATTGGCCACACCCTGCATGGCCTCAGCTCTTGCAGGGGCCTGATGTGACAGCAGCTCCCTCACAGCAGAGATGCCCCAGCAGGGTCTGACAGTCGGGGGCTGTCTGGATGTGACTGTGCAGTGCTCCCCAGGGAGAAACCAACTTCATTTCTTTCTCGGTGTGCTGGTGCTGTGCTGCTGGGTCAGATTACCTCTCAACCCATTCCTGGTTGTTTTTTAGTTTGTTGCACAGTAGAAACACTGGTGGTCTACAGAGGTGTGCTTTGCTGTGTGTACTTTCTGTGCTGAGGTTGTAGCACATCTTTCCGGACAAACCAGTGAGTGTATGGCAGAGCTACCCTGAAGCAAAACAGCAAGTGCTGTGGGTGTTCCCTGGCTCACTTTAATCCAGCAGAAACTGCAATTACAACAGTGCTTCAGCAGAGTGGTTACACTGTATGACAAAACCAATGGTCTGAACTACATGCAGTATGTATACTCTTATTCTAAGTAGGCAGTTTGAGAAACTCTCTGGACTTTCAAGTGTGATTGTGTTCAGGCATCACTTCACAAGCGTCCATCATCTTTTGGCCAGTGACTTGAAGCAAGTTTTAGTAAGTGCTGGAAAACTATTTGCTACCATCACAAATTAATTACATGCCCTTGAAGTATGGGCTTAGCACTAAGGGTAGTAGGCATGTGAGTAACTCCAAGTTTTAAGTAAGTACTCAAACTGAGTTCTCTACAGTTTGGCAGCAGAGCCAGTTTTTATCATACTGCCTTCTTGTAAAGCAGTTTATTGGTTCTTTCTTACTTAAGTTGCACAACATGTGTCATGGTGCTATACCTGGCTTCTGCCCTTGAAAAGCAACAGTGGGGGGGGGGGCAGACACTTTCTTGATCCCTGCACTAAAACACCCTTTTTATTACCCCTGATTTCATTATGTTCAACTGATGCAATGCTGTGTGCAACAGCTTGCCCCCCTTGCTTTTGAAGCTGGGCTGCCTGAGACCACTGCTGCAGGCTCAAAAGCTTAAGCGTGCTGTGAAAAACCCAAGACAGCTCCTGTACGTTGTGTAAAGAATGACCACTTTTTTCCAAGGTCAAACCCAGCCTCTTGGAGGGCAAAAAGTAGCAGCAGCAATCTGGTTTCCATTCCTGTCCCCCTGTGGGGCTACTCTGGGGTGCCAGTTACAGGATGCCATCTGTCCAGGACATATAGCCCCTCTCGGCTTTGCAAAAGCACCTGGAAGGTGACTTTTGAGATGTTACCGCACTGCTTCCGCTTTTTGCTTCTGTGAGAAGGCCGGGAGGGCAGCAGCATGCAGTTGCCTTTCTGGGAATGAGCTAGAGCCAAACCATTGCTGCTCAATGCTCTTTGAGCAAGGTGACAAGCCTGCCCGCCTGCCGTGCCCAGTGCCCCCTCCTCCAGGCGGCAGCACTGCTGAAGGGGAAGAGCATGCACTGTTGTCTCCTGAGATGTCTGGAACTAAGCACAGATGACTCAAAATGTTAAAAACCCAGTATTTTATTTCAAAGTATAAATTTCAGGCTTGTCAGACAAAACCTCACTCCAGTTAACACAGACACACACACACTCTAATCTACAGTACATAGAAAAATGGGGAGAGCTTGCAACTGCCCAGTTTAAAGTAGACATTAAATCAGTCCTACTTTTTTTGTATTTTTAAGTCCAGCTGCAAAACAAAACAAGAAATCAGATTCTGAGTTTCCCAAAAAAGATTTTGCACGTTTGATTCCCAATAGCCAATAAGTTACGAAAGCTGAACAGGACTCCCCAAACAGCTACTACCCAGTTGTCTTATTTACAGCTATACCCCATTAAATTATAGACCGCACTTCAAATATATATATATATATATCTGTATGTGTGTGTATATATATATAAAAAAATGCTCAGCCTGCATCATGACAATGAGAAATAACGATGCATTTTAATGGGGACTTAGAAGGGATGAAAAGGAAAACTCATTTATTTGCTTTCTCTTAGCTGTCCTCATTTTCTTCTTTCTCCCCTTAGACAGTGGTTGGAAGGGAATACAGATTTTGGTGTCAGGGCTGGCTCAGTGTCACTTGAACTCCTCTCCCTCCAGTGTTTCCATACAATGCCCACCCCTATCCAAACCAACAAATTAAAAAAATATATATTTAATATATCAAGCTTCTATCTAAAAAATCTGGATACGTATTTTTGACTAAATTAAAATACTGAAGAGTTTATAAGAAGGCAGAATCACAGCTTGATTTTGTACAGTGTATGCAATACTCCAATACTGGGGCATGTCTGTTTGGGGAACAGGAACAGATTTGATCTGTCCCTACATATAATACAGATTTATTGGACATTTATGACAAATAGCATAAAGGAAGGGCTGAAGTGACTATTTTTGTCACAGTACAAAACAGCACTCAGATCCTACTACTGAGCCCAATCGTGCTCCCACTGCAGGCACGAAGGGTTTTGCTGCCGTTTTCAAAGGAAGCAGGGTAAGACCCCTTATTTTTACAGGGAAGACACCATGGGCATTTCCAGCCCTGTGCTAAAACCCTTGGGATGGGCAAGTGTCTCGGTGCTTGTGCTCAGTGATGTAACATGGCCAGCGGTAGCACAAATAAATCGAAGGAGCAAAGTCTAATACCAACTGCTGCTCCTAGGGAAGCTGGTCAGAGCATGGAAATAAATACAGGCCATGGGGAACCTGCCTCTGCACCCTCGCGTTTTCTCAAGCTGCCACTTGCAGATACAGCACAGACGTACAAACCTACAGTCTGCCCCCTTCCTAGCATGTAGTTATTTGTCCAATGAAGCTTTTTTAAGAGATACACTAAAATAAAGGCAGCCAGTGAAGCTGTGACTAGGAGGAATGCAGTGGAAAGGAATGGCATTTTGCCATCAGCACTCCACAGCAGGGCTCCTCTCCAACCAGAAACTGAACGAACTCAAATTACTTTCAACCTGGACAGTCCAGATGCCCTTGTATCCCACAGAGAAAACAAACCAAACCTAAAACAAACCAGAAAGTAAATGAGGGTGGAAAACACAGCTGTAGAGTCAGTGCTGCATTTGCAAAAACACAGGGAACTAGATCCAAGGTGGTACTGCTGAAATGTCATGTGCCCAGTGGCAACAGCAAAACACTAAGTCAGGAACAACTTATACCAGGGTACTGAAAAGAAGATGGGAAAACTTGCCTGAAGCGCAGCAGGGAAACTAAAACCAACCCTTCCACTTAAAAGCCATATAGAGATTTTTAGCGCGTTTAAAAGTGGATTATTGTACGCCTCCAGCAACTAACACTTTTATGAAGAGCCCAGTCTAGAAGCACGGTGCTAGAAGACCTGTACTGAATGTTCCCAGATATTTTGGCAATACTTTCAAATAAAGTCTATTAAATGAAATCCATTATTTCTGAATGTTTGCTGCTAGCAGAAATTTAGTTTCGCAATTATTGTTTCTGGGAGGTAAAGGATAATAAAATTAATCAGCCACCCCACAATACAGGGAGAAGTGCCACGACTTAAGAAATTAAGCAATACTCCTGTTTGTTATCATAAGGGGTGAACGCTCACTGCAGAGGTCTGCTCCACCATGAAAATCGTTTTGCAGAAATAGCATAGTTCTCTCTTTGTGTGTCAGTGATTTAAGAACCCACCACCTTTAAGGTCTCCAAATTAAGGTAGGCTTTTGAAAGTCAAGCCATGCTTTATCACACACTTTGCCACCACTGCTTGCTTAAGATCCTGAAATTGGACCTTTAGCAGCTCTGCTGGGATGAAACAAGAGAAGTCAGCTGTCCCCCACAGCTGCGATGGCTTCAGTCAAACAGTAGCTAGCTTATTTAATCTATTCACAAAAAATCAACTGCACTCTGCTGTGCATAGCAGAAATGGATCTATTACGCCAGAAGCCAGGTTTTACAATCACTTCAGTTGAGAACTGCATCTTTCTTCAGTAAATAAAGACGAATCTTCTTTCTCTAAAGATACAGCCCACAAAACCTACAAACACAATACCAGACCATACCTAATCCCTCCACTGGAGGAAAGAAACAAAAAATTCTAACGCAGGACTCTCACCCCCTACCTATCCCAAGCAAGACATAGCTAAGAACAATTGTGACCTAAATGCAAGCACAAACTATAGAAAAGCTCATGTATAGTTTGGGCTGGAATCACAATTAAATAAGCAGCATAAGTTCTAGGTTGTATTCTAATATTTATTTTAACTTTCAAACTAGAAAACCTCATTGTACTGATATGGCCAACGGCCCTTTGGTACCACCTCAAAGACATATTAAAAAAAAAAAACTGCCCAAGGAGGACTTTGACAGCCATCAACTGGAATGAACTGCTCTAACCTCTAATACAGAACTGGCTTCATAAGGACCCAACTTTCTATAAGTCGACTAAATGCATTATTAAGTAATTATTCCTTGAGAGAGGCAGACAAAACATTTAATTAAACATAGAAAAATTCAAGGCATTATTGATTATTGGCACCAGTAATACAGGGACAACTGTTACTCAAAAGAAAGGTTACACATGGTTCATACATGAGATTTTGTGTGAACCTTCTCTCCTGATACTTTTAGACAGACTTTTTGCTCACCCAAATCAATAAAACTGCTGTACTTTAAATGCAAGTTTCCTTACAGAAATTATTTGCTACTCACCTGACAGAAGTGACAATCCCAGCTACATGGAGTGCAGTAAAATAGTATAGACAAAAGTCTACAATGCAGACTGATAAAAGTTCTCAAAGGGAACATATCTAAAGAACCCATAATCCCATGGCGTATTTCACCAGCCATGTTTTGGGATTTAATTTTTCCTGCCCCTTTTCAACCTTGCTTTACATTTAAAAAAGTTGGTTTTAAGAAAGAGCACACTGAAATTTAAAAATGTTACCTTCTACAGCTTTGCTATATGGCAAAGTGGATTAACAAAAATTTTTTTTCCCTTCTAAATCCACTGTTTGGTTCTGCTGGGCAGGAATGAGACTGTCCTTGTTCTGAAAAGTGCCAAAATAAAAACCTTACATATACTTTCTTGTCCAGGTGTGTTACGATTTGGTTCTGCAAAAAACAAGTTTAACATGTCCACGACAGTGGAACAGATGCAGCAATTTCTTTTCTCAGCTTGGAAGCATCATGAAAGCGTCTATTAACGTTTGCAAACTCTCACAAGTTTTAGGCCAGTGTCTCAATTAGGCCAAAAATTGTTTCTCTTCCGCTTTGGGTGTGTTAGCTTTCTGCAGAGGCAGGCAGGGAACTGAGATCAAAAGGAGGACTGGGAAGCCAACTTCCTAGCTTTTTGTACTAACTGAACATCCAAACCGAGTGCAAGCAGCTAGAAGCTTTCATGGTGCCCCAACCACAGAGGTTTCTTCTTTGGCTGAACTGCAGCATACAGATTTCCCAAAAGAACAGGGAAAGGCTCTGGTGGAAAATACTGTCTCTATACTCTAATATTTTTGACAAAGACAACTACATGAGAACTACAGTGAGGACAGGGTTGAATGATACCGCAGATAAAACCAAATCCAGCATCAGCAGATGTTACACTTCCTGGTCTTTACAGAAACAGTAATTACTGCAGGCCAGGAAAATGAGAAGCGGTAATGAAAGGCTAGGAGAATAAAGGGAAAAATAACTCCAAGCAAATAAAGGAACACCACAAGGTATCTGGCTACGTTTATTTCTGAAATTATTCTTTAAGGCACAAAATAAATCTAAAAAATAGGGTTGGATGTGTGACTTGAGGGGCGGAGAAATTATCTGAGCTAGAGAGGTGTGAATGTAGTCTCTACAATCCAGTTTCAGACCTGACCTGGGAACGCTCCCAGTGGGAGTGGGGGAGGATGGTGAAAATCAAGGAGTGTTCTTATTTAGGAAAGGTAGAAGGTAGTGGGGTGATTTTTTTTCCCCACCACCTCCAAATTTACACACATACTGGTTCCCTGGCCAGACTCAAGTTCCATTCCCTCCCCTCAGAGAGCTCATTACAGTTTGTAAAGTAAGACCAGACCACTCAATCTTCCAGTACAAAAGTGAGACCTTGAATCACCCTTCATATCACAGCCTGCTCACAGAGCGGTGGAAGGCAAGAGGCAAATCTGTCCTTGCCCTCATGTTAGTGACTTGATAGATATTACAGATGCGTATGTTTTGCTTCAGACAAACTGTAATTTATTACTGTGTTCCCACTCTGAAGCAGAATCCCAGGCATCCAGGGTACACTTGGATAAAGGGTAGGTAGGTATCTAAGTGGAACAGCTGTCATGGAAGGGAAAAAGAAATTTTCAAACGGCCCATGACTTGAGCTATCCAGAAAAAACAGGCTCTCTTGCTGCAGGTGAGACTTTATTTTTCTTTTGGTTCTGAATGCATATAGTGTATCACACAATTTTCTAAAATAATCCTGCAGAGAGTGGATTTAAAAGTGAATTTCATGCATGGGATCAACCCCCCAAAACTGGGGTAATTCTTGGTAGGACAGGTTTAAAGGCTCCAAAGATCTCTAGTTTAACTGCTCTGGGAAGAGATCACATCTGTGGACTGGGGGTCACAGAAGGGTCCAAAACGTCCATAGATGTCCTTAGCCCGGACTGCAAAGTAGTATTTGCTGCCAGACACAAACTGCGTAAGAGTGCATGCCATAGGTAGTGGGAGGGCCTTCACTTCCCCAATCTTCTTCCACTGGGAGGGCATAGTGGCACTCGGGTCCTCGTGGTAGGCATAGAGATGGTAACTGTCCACAGCAGCGCAGCTCCGGTCCACCTCCATGACACTCCATGATAGTACAATACCGTTCTGGCTCTGTACCCGTGCCAGCTTCAGTTGTGGCTTTTGAGGCAGAGAAGTGTTGGCAGCTTCAGGGGGCAGACGTGGTGGCTGTGGTGCCTCCGGGAGCGGGGCAGGATGTATGGGGCGTGGTGGCTCCTAAGCAATGTAAGAGCAGTAAGGGAAAGGTCAGAGTCTACAGCAGTGGAAGGAGGCTTTAATTCATCGTTCCCCAGCCAAAAGGACAAAAATGAGCCTGCAATCACTCAGCCATCACAAGTCTCTGTATGCAGAGACAAGAGAGCAGCAGCAAAGGTTGAGAAGGGGCGGGACTAAGGATGCCGTAAGTTATTATTATTCACATATAAATCCCTAGCTGTACAGATGATCGTTGCCAGTTATTTCCCTATATCCTCCTCGGTTCCCACTCAAGAGGTGATGGACAGAACACTGTGCCCTTTACCAAAGCTCAGCACAGGCAGGTTCACAATGACTTTGAGCTAATTTACATTTGCACTACTGTTCCCACATTACCCAAAACACTCCAGGCAGTGGATTAAGCTGACATTTCATCATCTTTTAAACAGGCAGGTTTTCAGTCACAAAAGGAAGAATGAGTAACGGTGTCACATGGATTCTGTCACCTTAAATTTGATCACAAAAGCTCAGCCTCAGTTTCCAGAAAATTCTGAAATAAGAGCACAAATGTGGCTTTCCATTGTTTTTTTTTTAATACAACAGAAACAGTCTTAGGTCTCTCATTTATGTTAGTTAAAATGAATTTAGGAATGTGTTTACACGGAGCATGAAATTTTGTTATCCTTCCAGTGGATATCCAGCCAGTGGCCTTTCAGGTTGGAATCTGGGGTAGCTTTTGTGTTGTGTGTGATGTGGACATATGTATTCAGTGTGACTGGAGAATGCACGAAATTGAACAGTGTCTAGATTGAAAGAATGGTGAGCCACTCTGTTGGTAATGTATTTACCATTTCAGGACATCAGAAGTGATGTGACTGCCCAACAGTGAGTATGCAGGCAATGTATTTGCTTCAGTCTCAACAACAAAACCATATGAAATGAGTCAGAGTAAATTCTCAAATACATACACAAAGGGGTTTGAGGTGATTAGAAGTAATCACCCCCAACAGTGATTAAAAAAAACTCTCTGAAATTTGGGAGTTGGCAACCTTGAGGATCTTGTCTGTGTCTTGTTCTCCTACCTCAGTTTTGCAAACAGCTGTACCGAGAAACTGGTCATCCAATTCGTAGCCAAACCATGACTAAACTTTTTAGTGGCAGTTCTTCTGTACCCGTGACTCCACAAGTCACCTGCAGACAATGCATGCACCATTTTTTAGTATGAGCTGCTGGTGATCTGGAGTACTCTGGGGTAAGCTAACAGATTGCATAGCTTTTACCATTCTTGCCAGTGGTTGCTCTAGGTGATAGGGTGGTGCTATGCATGTGAACTGGCTGCAAAGTGTCTACAAGGCAATTCACTATTCTGCAGTTCACACTAAGAAGCAATCTGCAAGACATTAATGCAGAGACAAGCCTGTAAATTGCATCAAGTAATTTCAAAATGACTACTTACAGCATGCACTTGTGGTGGTCGATGATGCACTGTAAGCTGAGGTGCCCCAGATCCAAGAGTTAGTCCGTTGTTCACAACATATGCAGTTGTTTGAGGCATTCGTACTGTCATGCCTATAAAAAGCACAGTGAATACTCTGAATATTCAATACTTAAAAATCAGCTAAACGGAACACTGGAAGACTTAACTCCATGGTTCAGTTGGATGACACCAAATTTCAAACTGACACACTCTCCTCAAACTGCCAGCAGACAGCAGAACAACAAAACCACCTCCCATCTCCTGAAGCTGTAAAAGTGAAAGAGAGCAAGTGCTTATGTCTGCAGAGGGGACAGAATGATGTTTCAATAATTTGTAGCATGAAAGAAATGGGCGGGGAGGGGAAGCGTGGGAGATACAGGGAGCTTAAGTATGAAAAGAAAAACTATCACTTTGGGATTCAGAAAGGAAAAGATAAATGCTGCTGCAGCAGAATGATATCCACTCAGTATTCAAATACCAGAAGGCTGTGCTGTGGATGGCACTGAAAACAAAAAAGAGAAGTTGTTGTCCAAGAAGCTTGTCCTCCCTCACAGAATGGACACCACAATGGATGTTACTCACAGGTGTTACCATTTCATTAATTCTCACAGCAAACTGACCTTACTGTCAGAAATAAACTGGGTAATTTTATAGCCTTGAAGATAATACCCAGAACACTTGCAAACTACCAAGTTTTCATTCATTTTATACCACATCTCACTCTTAAGTAATATTTTGTCCGTTTACTGTTGGAACATGTATATTCTGTGAGCTCAAAGCTTTTGCTCATTGTTATGGGTTGCCTAAGGTGTCTTTATATTTCTGTCTAGAAATACAAGATCTAGGGCAATCTCCACACTTGTATGAGATAAAAGCATTCTAATACTCCAGAAGAGGAGCTTTCAGAGTAACACATGTCAGGAAACCACAGCTATTGTATGGTAATTCCTTCTCTATAGACAAAGTTATGGAATCGTACAGTCACAAAATAGTTTGGGTTGGAAGGGACCTTTAAAGGTAATCTAGTCCAATCCTCCCTGCAATGAGCTGGGACATCTTCAACTGAGAACAGGAACAGAGGGTCCAATGTACCAGACAGGCTCTCCTCTTAGGGAAGTCTGCTGCCTCCCTGGAGCCCAGGTTAAGGACGTCACTAGGAAACTTCTAGCCTGGTACAGCCCTTGGACTATTACCCATTAATGCTCGTCCACGTGGGTGCGATGAATCCGCAACGCATAGTCCAAGGGCAATCAAAAGAGACTTCAGGGCCTTGGGACAGCTGGTAAGGGAATCTGGAGCACAGGTTATTTTTCCTCATCAAGCTATATCATAGATGATGAGTGTCAGAAGTCTATGTAATCTGTGAATCTGAGGCAGGGAGCTCAGAATGCTAAATCTTAATGCTTTTATAATAAAGTGCTGAACTCTAGGTAGCTGCTTCCCATCTTTTTCCTAATGGCACGTCTATCTGAGAAGCTAATGAAGCTGTGTGAACTCCTGTAGGATAAACAGTCACCTGAATTGGCTATTTCTCATCTATGAGAATCCAATCAGATATGCTGTTTTAGCATGACTGTGATTCTATCTCAGGAAATTACAATAATCTGAAGAAAGATGGACAGAAATGCCTTAATAAGATATAAGGTACAAATTTAGCATTATTTCTAGGTAGGCATACTACTTGGTTGAGATAGAAGTACAAAACTACAATTTGCAAAAAACCACTTTGGATGAGTTCTCACAGTTAATCTTTCAAAGATAAAGGGCAGAGGTCTTACTCCTGACGTATCTGTTACTGACACTGAAGATTATTTCAATGATAATATAAACTAATACACATCAGTAACAACATTTCTGAAAGCTGTATAACAAAGATGGTGAAAAATGTAGCACGGACTAAAAGATGAAAACTCATGACAGCTAAAAGGGATCAAGAAACACGATTGCTTTTTTGTTAACAATACGTGAAACCTCTCTACCTGGTATGCAAATACAAAGCCTTGAAATAATCTGCATTCTACCTAAACAAGTCTTTTATCTACTCAGGCTAACCATCTGTCTTCCTTGTCCTGAGGTACAGGAAATACACAACACTATGAAGGAATTGTCACTTTATTCCTTCTTAGGTGGCTTGTCAGACTATAGTACTATGAAATACATAGACTTTTTTTTCAAGCCGGAGTAAGAGAACTGCCTCTAACAGAATTACAGAAAAGTCCAGGTTTGAAGGAACCTCTAGAGATGACCTGTCCCAACCTTCTGTTGAAAGAATGCTCTTAGATTAGGTTATTCAAGGTCTGGTCAAGCTGAATCTTAATTATTTTGGTGGAAACCTGCCTTGATTTCCAAGAATTTGTAAGCAGACAACTGAAGGATAAGCGTTCATTGTATCAATGGACCATCACGTCAGAAGCACATTACACAGAGATCAGTTGTTGTATGACCTCGCCCAAAAAACGTATGAATTCCCTACCTCACTGAGTTCTCCTAGAAAAGGCCTTAAAATAGCATATTACCTATTACATGTTCTTCAATAACATATTAATTTCCTTGCATGTGTAACACTAAAAGGTATTCTGTAGCTATTAATACTAGCTATGCGTCATAGTAACTGCCCTAAGAAGTGGCAGATTTTGACAGAAACATGTTTTATATTTTGGTACAAAGTAATTATTTTTAATAGTACTTTCTTAACATAAGTGAATGCACGGTTAAGTACTCAAAACTGCTTCCAAAACAACAGGTAGATCACACACATCTAACTTGTAGCTTAGGGTAATGATGAAGAAAACTAAGTGCAGGCTGAGGTTACCTTGTCTTTTAATGGCCTTTTGCCAACAGGAATGCAAGATGCAGACATGCCCCTCAAAAGATACTTGCAGGTCAGAAGAACCTGAACTCAAATGGCATAAGAGTGTGAGAAGTTTAAGAAAGATGAACAAGTACTCTGAAACAAACAGAAATTTCCTCACACCCTGACATTTCATAGAGATCGCTCAAGAACTGTCCCATCAAATTCTGTTTAGCTATCACAGCTGATTTTTCACAGCCTATGGCAATGCAGCTAAATCCAGTCGTAAGAGACACTTATAATTGAATTGCTACAAACATACACGGATATTCTCCTTTCCAAAAAACTGTAATTTCAGAACAATAAATCAATTATTTCTGCACGAACCTACATAGGTACAGTCTTACATGGCTCAAGCATGCAGTGTTCCGAGTCTGGCTTATACAGATGGTGTCTAAAAAATCACTACCTGGATGTCACAAAAGTAGGTTCATACTCAGTGCACTGGAACAAGGAAATTTATGTTCAACATGATGGTGTTAAAATAACCATAGTCTAGAAACTGTGGGGAGCTAACAAAAGGCAGTTAAGATCCACCACTTAGTATTAGAATTTAAACTATCATTCAACTTTAAAGTTACTTTGGACACCTACTACTCATTTCAGAAAATGTGTTTACTGCTATGGTAAGATAGCAGTTTTTATGCTAAGATACCAGTTACGTTTTTCAAGATGAACTTGCTGACATCTCTAGTCAAGGAAACTCAAGCATGCACCAATTTCTGATACATTTGGTGAGAAATTTCAATTGTCCAGACCTAGAGAAAATAAGAAAATTTGCCGGACACAAGACATCAGAGATCATTAAGGAATTACCTTAAGATGCCTGATATAAATGTAACTTTTAGACAGGAAATCGAACACCATTTACTACATGCATAACTGTTTTAATTTTATTCCACAATAATAAAATGGTCTCTAACTATTTTTCTACAAAACAGTGATAAAGTATTGGGCATGTCATCCAGAGATGCTTAATTGGCAGAGTTAGTGCCTGAGATGACTTAAATCCAGTTTTTCCCCATTCACATAGTTGCAGGGGGAATGATTTCTTAATAGCCTGAGATTTACTCAAGTCTGTAAGTTGGAAAAAACCCCTAACCTCTATAATGAGGACTAATATTGTAAATAAACACAAGCAACAAACTCAGAACAAAAAACCCAAACCCCACATCCATCAAGTAGAACATACCAAGCTGTGTTGTGCTAAAATGTGCATGGAAGAAAGCATCCCCTACCTCCAGTCTGTGGGTTGACTGGCCTTAAGCCTGGGCTTGACACGACAGCTCCTCTTGCAGGATTCTGAGCTGGTGGTGCAGGAAGAGTGGTATAGACCACCTGATGGTTGGCAGGGGCTCTTGGTATAGGAAGTTTTGCAGCAGTTTGAGTCACTGGCCGATGAGTTACATTCATTGTTGCCGGAGCTGGAAAAAGACAGAGATATCACAACCTAGAGTGGAATTCCACGACATTAAGCTAATATGCCTATTCCAGAGTATACACCTCCTTTGGAAAAGTGACTCATCTGAGCCATCCAAAATAAAAACTCTCTGTGAAATTCTATCTGCTTTTGATAATGCAAGAAAAGAGAAAAGAACCTAAGGAAACAGTAATTTTCACATGAAATAATCATGCCAATATATATACAAATTCCAAACAAAAATTTAATGCCCCAACCCCAAAAAGAGGAGCAAAAGAGGAAGAAAAGAGGAGGAAAAGAAAAAAAGTCCTGAATGCAAGCACAGCTGTGGAGAATATAAAACTCACCACCAAAGAGTCTGTAGAACAGATCAGTCATAATAAAGAAAAAAAAAAAAGAGGACCTATGTTTCTTTATGCTAGAAAGAAAAGAGGGGGAGGGAAATCACACTGCAGACAAAGTAACATTTAACTAGGGACAGAACTTCAATGTCAGCCTTGTCATTCACTCTGCCAAAAGGAGTAATTGCCACGTGCAGGTCAACAGAGCTAGAAGTGATGTCACTAATGTTTTTTTCCCCATTAGTTAAATAATGCAACTACTACTGGTTTCTTCTCCATCATTTTTACAAAGAGCAGTATATTTAATAATTTCCATGACCATCCTTAATAAGATTTCTTCCTCTCCATAGAATTAATTTCATCCTGAATTCTTTCCAAACCAACTGGATCATCTTTCCCTTTCACTTCATCAGTTTTAAAAAAAAAAAAAAAGTTATGGGAAACTGACTAGAATGGAAGATTAAAAAGCGACTCAAACATTCTGAATATCCACCTGAAAAGATCAGCACCCTGTAGAACACTCAAGAGTCTAGTTTAAGAAAAAAAAGCGGTCACTACATTCACATAATGATGTAAAATGAAGTTACCTGTAGGTAATACATGTATGGTGGTCTGGGAAGGTCCACTTGTTGGCACACCTGTCTGCTGCACAGGATTTGGCTGCAAAGGCTGCAAGGGTCGAGCCAGGGGCTGGGTGGATACACTCGACCCTGTAACAGGTGTCTGGTTCTGCTTCTTGCCATCTGCTTTAAAACAAAATAAAGTTATTGACAATAGCAAACAGAAATTAGAACATCACGGAGTTTTAAAATATTTTCTCCCTGCTGTCATTCACAGACTAGCAAAGATTATTTCCTAGCATGACATTTCTTTGGCCTTTTCATTCTGCAAAAAAGAAAATTAATTCAGTTCCCCTCATTTTCATTATCTCACTCTCCCACCCACCATAATGTTTCATTCTGTCATCATGAAGTCTGTATTTCAGCATAATTTGGAAACACGAATTTAATGGAACACTATGCCAAAGTCTTTAGAAGTTTCTATAAAAAAAGAATAGCCTGAAACCTTAAAAAGACCTAAACACTGCTGTACTCAATTTGTCTCAAAAGTGATAGAGCTCCCTAAATAAATCTTGTCTACCTTTGCTGCTTACATCCTTTTATTATTTGCTGACTCTTTCCTTTGTTCAATCTGTTAGTCAGCCCTGTTTGTTGCGGTTTTGAATTTTCATGCTATTTTCTTAAAAATAAGGCATCGCTTTATTATTTATAGAAAGCTTTAAAAAGAGAATTTAAGTTGTTTTCTCATATTGACACCATCCTCAACATGACTTAGTGACTTGTGAGAAGTGACAAATAGTGTCTGTAGTTTACTGTAGCAATATTCTTTCCTGCTTTAGTTTATGACCACATAATATTGTTATGATAACAAATATTCATTTGAGTGCAAGTCTGTATGTAATCAAGCCTGTGCACAAGTTGAATAAAGAAGAATTAAGAAGCTTTTGCCTGGATATTTCAGTCAGAATACAGTAGTAGTTAGGCAGAGAAGGAACCACCAAAACCCAAGACTTACAAGATAAAAGAGTAAGTTTTAAGGGCATTCATTCAAAAAAGATTTGCCCTAACAAAATTGTACATGCAGCAGCCACTGATTTAGTAAAAGAGCTTTATTTCATTTGCGTGGCAAGGTTTTGGTAGTGAGTGGAGGGGGAAGCTACAGGGGCGGCTTATGTGAGAAGCTGCTAGAAGTTTCCCCATGTCTGATAGAGCCAGTGCCACCCGGCTCCAGGATGGGCCTGCCGCTGCCCAAGGCCGAGCCCATCGGCAACGGTGGTAGCACCTCTGGGATAACAGAGTTAAGGGGAACGGCAACAGAATGCACAACGGCAACTGCAGCTGGAGAGAGGAGTGAGAAT
>NW_010544334.1:0-6023 GCF_000687285.1 Phaethon lepturus | reverse complement strand
GAAGAGGACAAAGTTAGCCCTCCTGAAGTCCGGGGTCGCAATCTTATCGCCCTGCTTCTTCCTCGTACGATACTGAACTCCACCATGTCGTGATCACTTCAGCCAAGGCTACCCCCAACCTTTACATCCCCAACCAGTCCTTCCTTGTTTGTTAATACAAGGTCCAGCAGCACACCTCTCCTTGTTGGCTCAGCCCACATATTGTGCAGCCCACAAAATCTTCCTGTCATGGAACGTATTACCTGGAGGGAGCCGTCTCTATGGAGCATGTCTGTGCCATGAAATTGCTCATGCTTGTTTTGGATTGGTCACTGGTGCTCGTCATTGGACTGAAGAATGGATAAATGAAGGGTTTGCCACTTTTTTAGAAGATATATTTTGGGCCAGGGCATGACAGTTAAGATGACGATACATCGCCTCTCAATTGAATCATTTGGCAATCAAAATTCTATAGTTTGCTGTCAATTAGATATAAATTAAACCTCCTGTGTTATGAAGCTAAGTCTTTAGGAGGATGAGGTGATTCGTGGTGCAGGAGCAGATATGCACACTGCAGCCCATGGAAGAGGTCACGGTGGAGCAGTTAGATATTTCCTGAAGGAACTGCAGCCTGTGGAGAGCCCACGCTGCAGCAGATATTTCCTGAAGGAACTGCAGTGTGTGGAAGAGACCATGCTGTAGCAGATTTTTTGTCCTGAAGGACTGCAGCCCATGGAGAGCACCCACTCTGGAGCAGGGGAAAAGTGTGAGGAGGAAGGAGTGTCAGAGAGGAACTGTTATGAACTGACCATAACCCCCCATTCCCCATCCCCCTTAGTGCTGCTCTGAAGGGAGGAGGTAGAGGACTTGGGAATGAAGGAGTGAAGTTGAGCCTGTGAAAAAGGGGTGGGGGGAAGATGTTTTAATTTTATCTTTGTTTCTCACCATCCTACTCTATTTTAATTGGCAATAAATTAAATTAATTCTCCCCAAGTTGAGTCTGTTTTGTCCGTGACAGTAATTGGTAAGTGATCTCCCTGTCTTTATTTCAACCCACAAGCTTTTCTATCTTATTTTCTCCCCCTGTCCTGCTGAGCAGGGGCAGTAAGTGAGCAGCTAGATGGGCATCTGGCTGCTGGACAAGGTTAACCCACCACAGCATAGGATATACCTGTGGTCAGGTCAGGTCAGCTGTACTGGCTGTGTCCCCTCCCAAACCGTTGCCCACCCCTAGCCTACTTCCTGGGGCTGTGGAGTGAGAAACAGAGAAGGCCTTGACACTGTGCAAGCACTACCCACAATAGTTAAAACATTGGTGTGTTATCAATACTGTTTTCATCATCAGTCTAAAACACGGCACCATACAGGCTGCTATGAAGAAAATTAACTCCATCCCAGATAGACCCAGTACCATCTCCACCCCTTATTCCATACCATTTGCATCATGGTCAAGTCCTACAGTATTCAATCCATCCTCATCAACCATCACCCCTTTGCCATTCCTTTGATACATACACAGATATCGTCCCCTTAGTCTATGGGCCATCCCCATTTGAATGTCCATTCAGTTCATTTTGTCCATGACTTGGGCTCCATCTGTTACAGTGAATATCTGGGTTAAGAGAGATGACGTGTTATGTTGGAGTACTGGTCACCAAAACCAGCTCAGCTGGATTTCTGCTGCACTTGCCTGGTTCCATTAGTTCAGGTGGCTCCTGCTGTGGCTTAGAACTGTGGCATCATACAACTGTGGCATCATACAACTGTGGCATCATACACCTCAAATCATGGGTTATTTTCCCCCAAGGTTAAATCCCCTTGAGGTACACATCGGATTTCCTCATCCTTCTGCATTATCCACCAAGTGTACCTACATCCTTGTGTGAAAGTAATCCCACAAATGGGTTTCCTTTTCCTGAGGAAGGAGTAACCCACACTGCCTTTCCCAGCCAGTTCCCTACTTGCACTATGGGGACCTTATCTCCTTCCACAGTATATAGGGGCAGGACCAGGTCAGTTAGCAGATCCTCTAGTATTAACCAGCCAATTGGCTTCTGCTAAATCTGCATCCCAGTGCTTGAATGTCCCAGCACCTGTCACTCAGTATAGTCTTTAACAGTCCACTATATTGTCCAATCTTCCTGGAGGCTGGTGTGTGATAGGAGATTTGATACAGCCAATCAGTGCCATGTTTCTTGGCCCAGGTGTCTATGAGCTTTTTTCAGAAATGTGTCCTATTGTCTGATTCAATTCTTTCTGGGGTGATGTGTCACCATATAACTTGTTTTTCAAGGCCTGGATTGGTGTTTCAGGCAATGATATCAGTTACAGGGTATGTTTCCCTTCATCAGGATGAGAAGGAAGATCAGCCCTTCTACTGTGTCTGGGGATATGCTCAACAGCAACTGGAGCAGTAATCTTCCCAGATGGACCAACCCTTTTTGGCTGCTGTTTCTCCTTGCAATTCACATACATGAGCTTCTAGGTTTGACATAAGCACAGTCCCACTTCCTCCTATCCTTATGGTCACACAGATAGAACCACAGGGTAGTGCACGATGTGTGCCCACAGTCCCTTGAACAGAGTAAGGTTGACTCGGTACAGCACTCTTGATAGCTGAGATGCCAGCTGGTAGGGGTGAGGAGGAAAAGATTTTCTTGAAGTTGTTGGGACAGTTTATCCACAGCCAAGATGCAGGTCCATAGGGTCAAAGAGGAAGAGAGATTCTCTTTGAATCATCGAAGCTTGTTGGACAGTTTATCCACAGTCAGTGCCTAAATGTCTGTGCAGTCCATTATCACCGGGGTGCTGGTGTACAACATTGATGTGTTCCATACAAACTTCCAACACATGGACCATGTGCGCTGGACTTCATCCAGATCTTTGGAGGCCTGGTTGTTCTCCAGGTTGTTGTAGACCACCTCCACCACTGCTAAGTCCCTCAGATACTGGATACCTTCCTCAGTGGTGGTCCACTTGCCTTGGCAGTTGTCATGACCTAAAGGGTTACCTGGCCTGTGGGAGGGTAGAGATCACAACCATCAGTTTATAGGATTCTGTAATACA
Organism: Phaethon lepturus; assembly: GCF_000687285.1. Lineage (NCBI taxonomy): Eukaryota > Metazoa > Chordata > Aves > Phaethontiformes > Phaethontidae > Phaethon > Phaethon lepturus. Next base: position 2,978 of record NW_010544334.1, on the reverse strand, counting down.
CAAGGACACAGAGGCTTTTATCCTCTAAATTTCTCTACTTTATTACAGATTACCACAAATACCACACAAACCACCATTAGCAAGTATACCTATGATTAATCAAAGTGAATATATATCTATATATCAAGCTATTAAAAATTACAAGCTATTACAAATCAATCAACAATAATATAGTATCAATCAATAGTACTGCAGCAGTTAATACTGGCAGCAACCAATCATATAGCAACAACCAAGTAGGTATATACTATTACAGGTTACTACAAACTTATTAGTGAAGCAGCTTATCAACACTATAACAGCAGATATAGTTATGATAGATTACTTACTTACTTATATGGATATATAATACCCATATCAAGTGAATCTGATTTCAGAAGGGGCCAAGCCATCCCAGAGGGGAAGACAAACCGACCCCAGAGGCAGACCCAACCATTCCAAAGGTGGGAGGACAAACTGAACCAACCCAAAAAGTGGGCCCAAAGGGGAACCGAGAAGATAACAGACAGAGTCTGACTTCAAAGATGATCCGTGTCACGGAGTTTGGAGTCAGCCAGATGCTCCTGGTAAGATTCAAAGATCTCATAGAAAGTTCATGAGGAATTCATCCTTTTTAGGAAAGCAGCACGGGAAGTTCTCAGAGAGAGAGGTTCCATTTTGGATAAAAATTGAGTCCTTTTTATATCATAGAGACATAAGAGGACATGGGACACCACCACTTCGAGCAGCCAATAGATGGGGTTAATTTCTATTTTTCACCTGGAACAGCCAATAGATGATGATGTTTTCTGTTCTGTCAGACCAATTTTTATTTTTCCAGGCTGTTTTCCACCTTTTCAGATTATAAGTTGCCATTACAGTTGCTTGATTTAGAACTTATCAATGGTATCTCAGGATGTCTCTGGTTTCTAGGTATCCAGGTGTACTTCAAAGATGTCAGCTGCACTTTTCAAGGATGCTTCTGGTTCACAGGCCTAGTTCCTAGGCTCGCAGTTCCCAGGCTGGCAGGCAATTTCTTCTGTTTAGTAATTTTCCCTTTCTAACCAGGTTGTGTTTATGGTTGCTCACATCAGTAGTTTACAAGATCTTCCTTGAGGGGATACCTTGCCTTCACACTCAACAGGAACGGCCTCCAGAAGTTGTTGATTGCTGCCCCTCTTCCACTTCCTTTGTTGATTCCCCAGTCCCTTGCTGGAGAATCCAGCTGCTGGGTCTCTTTACCTTCTAATTCCTGATTGTGGGCCCCAGTATCCCAGCATCAGAGCAACCAGGTTTCTTTTTTTGCTTACCTGGATGATGGCTGTAATCTTTCTGCATATCTCTCAGCTTGCTCAGGGACAGGGACTGAGTGGTTTCTGACTCTTATTATTTCTGTCTCTTCCCTCTCCTGTTCTTGTGGCTGCTCTGCTGCAGAACAGGCTGCCTCTTCTTATTCTTCCTCCTGCTCCCCCTCAGGAGGAGCTTCTTCCTCTCTTACTAACCGGGTTGACCTCTGCTTCCATTGTTTCTTCTTGACTATAGGAGCAAATATTATAGTCAAGAGTTGGGTCTCTGGCATGGTCACAGTGTCCATTTGTATGTCCACGCATCCAGAGACCCTCTCACCTCTTTGAGAGTGCTGGACAGAGGCTTGGTAGGCATAGGTCAGGCCTCAACACCATGCTGGAAGTTGTGTCTCTGCTATAGGCAAGGTGTAATTGTTAATTGTCTCCACGGGATGGTTCTCAGAGTACCGGGATGGCAGAAGAGAGGGAGCATGCCATGGAACAGGTGCAGGAACAAATAAAACGATATCAAGAACAAACAAGTCAACATCGTGACGAGCAACAGGAAGTAACAACCTGCCAAGTAACAGCTAAGCAGGTATAACAACTGTAAATTCAGTCTAGTACATTCTGATCAAATCTATCATTATCTCAAATCCCTTCAAGCTCCTCTGAGCCCCAGGTTGGACACAACAAAGGACTGTGATGGGTTGACCCCGTCCAGCAACTAAGCACCCACCAACCACTTGCTCACTCCCTCACCAGCAGGATGGGGGAGAGAATCAGAAGAGCAAAAGCAAGAAAAACTCATGGGTCAAGATAAAAACAGTTTAATAAGAGAAAGAAAAAAAAAAAGAAAAAAAAAACCCAAGTGATGTAAAGGCAGTTACTCACCATCACCTCTCACAAGCAGACCAATGCCCAGCTGGTCTCCAAGCAATGGCTACTTTGGAAAGACTACCCTCCCCCGCTCAGTTTTAATTGCTGAGCATGAAGTTATATGGCACAGAATATTCCTTTGGTCAGTTCAGGTCAGCTGTCTCAACTGTGTCTCCTACCAGCCTCTTGCCCACCCCCAGGTCCTAAATATAGTGCTTAAAAGGTAAAAAATGGCTTAGCACTCTTGGCAAAACCGTAATAAGAAGCCATTACACAGACACAAAAAAGGAAGAATGCTTTCTGCAAAGCAGAACAAGATATAAAAGAAATTTGATCACTGGAATTAGCTCATGAGAAGTGTGGGTGATGTGCATTGAAGAATCCCTGCAGTGCTGTGGCCTGTGTTGCCCATATTCCATAGATTTGTGAGAAAAGATTATTGGTTTCTGACACTGGCAATTTGTACTGAGTCTGGTTGGGATGGAGTTCATTTTCTTCACAGCAGCTCTTATGGTGCTGTATTTTAGATTTGTGACCAAAACAGTGTTGATAACACAACAACGTTTTAGACATTGCTGAACAGTGCTTGCAGTGTCAAGCCCTTCTCTGTTTCTCACTCTGCTCCCCCAGGAAGTAGGCTGGGGGTGGGCAAGAGGTGTGGAAGGAACACAGTCAGGACAGCTGACCCAAATTGATCAAAGGGATATTCCATGCAATATAACATTATGCTCAGCAATAAAATTGGGGTGGAGTTTTTCCAAAGGAGCCATTGCTTGGAGACCAGTGTGGTGTGACCAGGTGAAAGACCTGCTCAGCCTGGTGGCAGAGCTGAAA
>NW_010544333.1:23984-27558 GCF_000687285.1 Phaethon lepturus | reverse complement strand
CCTATTAAACCGTCTTTATCTCAACCCATGAATTCGACCTTTGTTTTTCCCGATTCTCTCCACTATCTTGCTGGAGCGGAGGGCTGAACAAATGGCTGTGTGGCATTTAGCTGCCTGCCATGTTAAACCGCAATACATGGTATCCCAACTTCTTCTGGCCTGCAACTCCTTGTCACAAAGACAGGAAACTGCACAAAACCTGGCAGCTGTGCCTTCACCCCAAGACACTGGGTTTGTCAAAGGCTTTTAAAAGCGTAAGGGAGAGATCACAGAATTACAGAATCAATAAGGTTGGAAAAGACCTCTAAGATTATCAAGTCCAACCATCAACCCAACACCACCAAGCCCACTAAACCATGTCCCGAAGCACCATGTCCACACGTTTTTTGAACACCTCCAGTGATGATGACTCCACCACCTCCCTGGGCAGCCTGTTCCAATGCTTGACCACTCTCTCTGTAAAGAAATTTTTCCTAATATCTAATCTAAACCTCCCCTGGTGCAACTTGAGGCCATTTCCTCTCATCCTATCGCTGGTTACTTGGGAGAAGAGACCAACACTATAGACCTGGTATATGCACTGGACATCAGATCTCTCAGGTAGAGAGGTAGTCATACCATTCAACTAGCAAAAACCTGCTATCAATCAGAAGAAAACTGAATGAAAGCTGCACTTTTATCTACCTTCTCCCTTCCTTCTCCCTCTGTCAGTGCCCCAGGCTTGCTGAGTGCCACTTTGTGTTGTTTATGCTAACAGTGCTTTTAATATGTAGGCAACATATGGGATCTTTTTGATACCCGCTGTGGCTTTCAAGGCACAAATGAGAAATTATTTTTTCAAATTTTAATTCCAAATTATTTTTTTAATTTACTATTTTAGCCAAGTCTCATTTTGCAGCAGTGACTACACAAAGAGTTGTCTTGCATCAAACTGTCCAATGACATTATGACACCCACAGTCTGAAATTAAAAAAAGGACATTGTGTATATTTTACCTGGTAATGATAGATAATTTTAATTAATGTTTTCAGCATTTTATGGAAGGGCAGGTTAAGTAGTTCAGAATACAAAGAAGGTAGTTCGAGTACTCTTTTGGAGACTTGAAAATGTTCAGCAATTTGTACATTTCATTTTTTAAAGTATAGGTCTTACGGTTTCAAACCAAATCTGCTAAATCCATATCTGTGTTTAAAATTACAGCTAGCAAGCCAAAAATACCTGTTCCAACTGACCATTCTTATGGGAAACTAGCTCTGGGATCCAAGTGCTAGCAATGCAATGGTGACTGTCATTACAACTGCCTTGGGTGACACTGGCCTGCTAACAGGGCTAGACAAGATGAAAAAAACATTTCTTAAAATTATCTATCCTGTTCCAACCATTTCTGGACCATCCTTGACCAGTGACTGGTTCTGTTTGAAAAACACCATATGCAGAGTCTGCCTGTGAAGACTATTCCAGAGACTAACAGATGCACTTTTCCATAAAGTTTATTTTTTCCAGTCTAGTCTTTCCCCTGTATTAATTTTTACAGTTACTCCAAGGCTCTAGTAAGCTGCCAGAGAAAATACCAGCAGAAGTTCTGCAAGATAGGAGAACTAAAGAAAAGGACACGGGGAGAGCTACTGCTTGTAGAAGGAGTAAGTAAAGGAAAGATTTTTTTGTGAAGGCAGCATCCAAGTGTGCCATACTTATCATTCTGTCACCTTTTCTCTGCGAGTCACAAGTTGTTTTCTTTCTAGAACTTCATTTAGTTTACCTCACCAATGAGAACAAGCAGAAGTTCTGGCATAATTTGACTCACAGAGCAATGAGATATTTTCATACAGGATTTCCCTGTGTCAGTGGGCATCAAGTCAATCAAGACCCATTTGCAGTCAGCTACCAAGTCAAGCTTTTGGACAGAAATGAACACTCAGCTCTACCAGTGGTTGTGTCTACACAGGCAACAAGTAGCCAAGACTTGGACCTCCTCATCATGCTTCATTTGCCTGAACACGAGTCCCAGAAACCAGCTTGTTCTTATCCCAGACTCATTCTTTCAAAGTTTATTTCTTTCCTGGGTGCATGTAATTTCAAAATACTTTGTTTATTTTGAGCCTTTGAACTTTTACTAGACTAACAAAATAGTAGGAGGAAAGGCAGGGAAAATGGTTTCTTGATATACTACAATATCACAAACCACCTGAATGAACTTGCTGCCCGAGATGTTAGACTGGCTGTGCTTACTCCTACAGGTCAGGTCCAATCACGCAAAGGCACATCCTTAGAGACCCAGTCTTCAGCTTTAGCCGAACCAAATCCCATCTGTTTGACATACTTTTATGACACACAGGATGACTTCCAAAATGAACAATCAGGGCAAAAGCTTAACTGTTGAGATAGCAAATGTAGCGTTCCTCAAACTTATGAAAACGTAGCGTCTAAAGGCAGATGAAATGACAGTGACCTGAAATAACAGGAAGCTGGCCTCAGTTGTGTATCTGGCAGGGGCTGAGGGTGATGGAAGCTTGTGAGCTGTATCCAAAACCATGAAATATAGCCCTGCCCCTGAATGAACTGGAAGGCATATTTCAGCCTGCAGCAAGTCAAGGTTCAAGCAGTACTGGCCTCTGGGACCTCTGTTCAGCCCTTTTTCAGATCCAAATGCAGAAGCTTTGGAGTCATCTTTTGACTTTCCTTATTTAAAGACTGCTGAATTTTACCTGCACCTAAGTCTTTCCATCTATTCAGCTGTGGGCATTCACCAGTATTCACATTTCCCTTGTGAAAAATGGGAATGAGAGAGAAAAATAAACTCTTGCATTAACTCAAACACTCTCCTGGGAGTCTGGGAGGGAGTACCGGAGAGTCCAAACTTTTGCAACCCTTTTTTGTTTACCTTGGAATGTACAATATTTTGTGAAATCTGTTCTGCAAAATTGTTAGCAAGAGGTGAAAGGAAATCTCTAGGAAAAAAAGAAAGATCTAAAGTAAAAACAGAATCAGGTAAGAAAAAATTGCTTGAATCTATGAATCTCTGAATTCTTCCATGAGAGAGGGAAAAATAAATTAATGCACTGTATGGAAAAAATGCATGTCCTGATACTTTATGGGGCATGAGTATTTCAGAGATTCACGGGGTATACTTGCAGATCCCTGCATCCAGTTCAGAGTCAGTGGCAGCAGTAATGGGGCTTGGTCTCCCTCTGCCCAGCACCAGCTCCCAGTTTCTTTAGTGAGGAAGACAGCTTTCCAGAAGGATCATCAAGGAAGACAGTGTGCAATAAAGGTCTGTTCATTTTCATAAGCAATGTCATTTCCATACAAAAAAACTGTGCCTAAGGAAGCTTGAAGGGAAAAATGCAAATGCAAATACAGTCTGAGAGGCACATTGAGTCAAAAGGTGTCTGCTGAAAATTAATCACAATTCTTCTAACTGAACACTTATGAAAACTTCTGGCTGGGCCTCTCTGCATTCAGACACGTCACATACATACACCACAAATACATGGATTCACGATGTGTTGAGGCCAATCTGGATGCTGGCTCTCCCCCAGAAAGAAAGTTTTATTGTCCCTGATCCCGACTGTGT
>NW_010544333.1:0-23953 GCF_000687285.1 Phaethon lepturus | reverse complement strand
GCCAAGCCACATCACTTCATCCATCTGCTCCTTTGCTCTTCTTCAGTGCCAGCTTCTAGCCAGAGCAGCCAGCAGAGGTGACTCAGCCTGGTCGTGCAGCAGCTGTGTACTGGTGACCGGGGAGAGGACATGTAACCTGGATCAGAGGGGAGGAGAGCTGGCCTCTTTCTCCATCAGCAGCTCATGGCATAAGCTGATAGTGAAACTGCGCCCCAGCACTACCCGTTATAACATGGTGTGGGGAACCGACCACTTCGTGCTTGGAAATAGAAGACTCTTAATGGGACTGAGCTGTTGCTGCTCACAGCAGCGGTGTTCATGCCAGGGTCTCCAGTTAAAATTGCTAATAATCATTGCTTTGGGTATGATTTAAAGGATTGCTTAGTGCTAACTAGCTTTGTGAAAATCTTTGCTTTTGTGGTCCAGCACTGGATCCCCAGTCCATTTGAGGATGGTCCAAAGTTACTTTAGAGTTCATGCTCAAAAAATTTCATCACGCCCTGATTGCTCATTGTGGAGGTAACAGTGGCACTGGCAAAGGGAAGAGGTTTCATAGCCCTTGCCACCTCACTGCCTAAGTCCTTTGGGTTTTTGTGGTGACACACAACATTTGGGTAAGAAATAGGTCGTGGAACACCAGAGGACAAAGAATCAGAAAGGGCACGGGCATCCTGCTACCTAAGGAGTATTTCTAGTCTTGCCTCCTATAGCTCTGCTTAGAGAGGAGAACAGGGATTTTTTCACTGGCAGTTATGAAGATTTCTGCCATGGCCATTGGTAGGGAGTCAACACAGTGTCCCAAGATCACTGCTGCCAAACCTGATGATAGGTTTGTTGGCTCCCTTGGTTTATGGGCAATGTGCCTAATTCACGCATTGTAGGACTACAGGACAGAAGGAGAAATTTGCTCTTCCAAGGACTGGAGGCCTCAGCCCCATACAGGACCACCCTAGAAACTGCTTCCCTTCAGCAGTTGTGTGGTTTTGGTTAGTATCAGTTCGTGGCACTGCTGGAGGTGGGTATTGCATGAACACCCAAGAGGTTGGGGTGAGACACCAAGATGACTGTGACTACACCTTCTGCTGTATTTCCACATTTGCATTTGAAAGATCTTATGCTCGCTCACATTTTAAGCATAAGAAGAGTCAGTGCATTAAAGTGTGAGAGGTTTACAGATCACACTCAGAATTTTAGCTTGCCCATTTTTTAAAATGGAAATTGGTGGTTGTAAGCGTATAAGCACTGTAAGTGTATATTAGAAAAAAATCTTTCTGATGTCTGAGATAGCCTTCATAGAGTTCAGCTAGGTATTGTGCTTTAAGAAAGCGCAAAAGTTTTTTCAAGTCTTTCCTTATTTAAAGACGATTCCAATTTATGCAAGTGGGGCTGTATTGTTAATTACACGTACTTTGTGTGTGTGCAGGTACAGAATTACATGCAATTTCTGTCTGACTGTGTTTTGATATACAACACACAGATTGTACTTTCAGCCTTCAATTTGCAATCTTTCCTAACAGGCACCTGAAAATTATAAAAGCATTCAACCTGGCCACCTTTGAACCACCAATGTTATTGTGGTGATTCAGGTTTTCCTTTGAAAAAGCTGAAAGAAGATCATACTCCAACAGGAGAAAAGTAAGACTCAGTATTTTTCCTGTCGGTCTTCACAGCACTCACATATTTGTTTCTGTGTTGGTAGTGATTCATATCACAAATGCCTTTCTCCATTTCTCTCTTTCTGCTACAATAGCCCAAGTAATTAACTAAGTGAAGAGGCTGTCAATTAAACACTGATACTAATCTTGGCATAAAAGCTCCCCTAAGAAACTCTGAGGTGGAACATATTTTACAGCGTCACCACTGCCTTCATTCAGCTCACTTCTCGGACAATTAAGTGCTCCAAATGTTTGTGTGTCATCTGGGCAACATCAGTAGCATGAACGACCCCTGCTATAGATACAGTCCCTGCAAAGAATGCCTGGGGAATACAATGTCTATTGTGCCAGCAAGGCTGATTTTATCAAGCAAGGGACATTATATAGTTAATTAATGCCAAGATCTTTAATGATAAGATCGTCAAGGACAATTAAGGAAGTGATTATAAGTGTCCTTGGTAACAAGAATGCAATAGTGATTTTAGCTTACTTTCACTAAGTGTGGCTTAAAGGTCAGTTTCTCTGAAGTGTGAATACTTAAGCATTCTTTGGATAGATTTCATTACATATTAATCTCAGGAGGAAAACACATTTTTCTAATCTATCCATGCAGCAAATGAAAATTAATGTGAAACTCTTGCTAGAGAAATTAAGGTAACATATTTCAGTGAGAAACATCTAGCCAGTGTTGCATCCTCAGCAACAGCTCTGGGTCCCTGCTCTGAGATGAAATCAATGGAAAGACTCACTCAGACTTCAGCCCATCTGGTTCAGGACCAGGATCTGACCATGGCTGGCAGCTGAACAGGTCCTCTTCAATAAGCCCACCAGTGCTTTGTAAGCTTCTTGTGTTTCTTACCTGCCCAATGCTGGATCTAGCTTTACCATGCCTCACTCATGCACCAAAACCGAGCTCACATGAAGTTTGGCATAAAATCCCTCTGTGAACTGGGTAAGCTCACAGAAGTCAAGTGCTTGATATTGGTAGCACAGATCACACCTTTAATGTTGAAATTAAGAGATTAATTGATTTGTTCATTAGAGCTGGAGAAGGGCTTGTTGCAAGAGGACATTTCAGCCTTCTACAAAGACATTTTAAATGCAGGGCACTTTATGATTTAAAGTTTTAAGTAATTACATTAAAGATGAATCTAGTGCTGCATGTATGTTTAGGGACAAACAAATGCTACTGCCTGTGTCCATAATCCCCTGAACTTCTAATGGACATTGTATGATGCTATGAACAAAGCTGTTATAGCTTTTGTAAAAGGAATAAGCAAGAGAGTTTTCTTACCACAGTATCCCTCACAGGTTAATTCAGTACTGGGCTTCTCTCTCATGGGCAAAGTATTAATCACCGACTTAAAAATAAAATATAAAGAAAGCACACTTGTGAAGGTGAGAATACCATGCTCTAAAGTTCATTTACGTTGTGGGAGCAGACTAGTGCAGAGTGCGGCATACCTGAAGCTTGAATCTTCCAAAATCTTATAGCAGTTGCTAGCACACTTGTAAATCAATTGTAAGTAGGAATCGTTTGAGGAAAGGATGTACAATTCCACAGCCATGAAAAAAAAATTGCTTAGAAAAATGTTAAAATTAGATATGAACACTTGATATCATTTTTAAAAATTATAATAGTTATAAGGAGGGAGGAAAAATAAAGTTTTTAGCTATAAAATGTAATACACAATTTCCTTTCAGATAAATGAATGGAATATATAAAATATCAGTGGCCATTTCATTAAAACTAAAGGTAAGGCATTAAAAAAGTATGTACAAAAGAGGACTCCACACTAGGCATCGGACTAATATAGGAACAAATGGTATAATTAGAAATGGGGTACAGAAAAAAATAACGAGATTTAAGAGAGTCTGCTGTGCCACCTTTAGAACAAATAATCCTATACGGTACTATAAATGGAAGAGGAAGTTTATTTTTTGGAAAAAAAAACAACATGAGGAAAATATTTGTTAAAATTACTTATTTTCAAACCTAGCAGGTTCAAACTTGCGTCCAAAATCCTGAAGGAGCTCCTCAGATGAGCTAAGGAGCTCTTCAGGTCAGAATTTTTTTTTAAACACTCAACAGTAAACTAAGAGGATAACAAAGGACAGAAAACTGATGTGTTTTTTTTTTTAAAGAAAGGGGAAATGACTAAAAAAGTTGGCCTAGGGAAACTTGTGCCAGTTACCCGGTGTCAATCCTGAGCAAAATAATGAAAATCTGTTCAAGACTACCAAGAAAGAAATATGTTCAAGTCTAACAAAACTAAGAAACTACAAGCTACAAAAACATGGTTAAAAGTAGAATGTCAGTCGTCTTAACCATAAAAAACATGAAGACATTGCACAATCGGTCAATGAACGCAACTATTTTCTGATAGTATAACTTGGATTTATTCCAGTATCTGATACAGTAGCAAATACCATATTGATTTTAAAACCCCAGTTCACTCTGAACCAGAGGCATGTTCTGTTTGCCAGTGCGGGTTGGGAAGCTGGGCCACCACCATAACACAAAACAAGATATAACAGTAGCATGTGACCTTGAAAACTGCTTACATACAACCTTGCTCAGCCACCCAAGAGAAAGTAGAGTCTTTTTTTTAAAAGGTTTTCCAGAGGAATCAAGATGTGGCCCTTCTTTTTAGCACAAAAGTTCATTTCAAACTGTGTAAGATGACTGCAGTTGTGCAATGTCATCAGACCACAGAAAATATCTTTTCTTTTCACTTAGAATCATAGAATCATAGAATAATTTGGGGTGAAAGGGACCTTTAAAGGTCATCTAGTCCAACATCCCTGCAATGAGCAGGGACATCTTCGACTAGATCAGGTTGCTCAGGGCCCTGTCCAACCTGACCTTGAATGTTTCCAGGGATGGGACATCTACCATCTCTGTGGGCAACATGTGCTAGTGTTTCACCATCCTCATTGTGAAAAATTTCTTCCTTCTATCTAGTCGAAATCTACCCTCTTTTAGTTGAAAACCATTACCTCTTGTCCTATTGCAATAGGTCCTGCTAAAAAGTCTGTCCCCATCTTTCTTATAAGCCCCCTTGAAGTACTGGAAGGCTGCTGAGGGACATCACTTGTCACCGATCTCCATCTGGACATTGAGCCATTGACCACTACCCTCTGGATGTGACCATCCAAACAATTCCTCACCTACCCAACAGTCCACCCATGAAATCCATATCACCCCAATTTAGAGAGAAGGATGCGTGGGGGACCATGCCAAAGGCTTTACAGGAGTCCATATAGATGACATCTGTAGCTCTTCCCTTGTCCACTGATGTAGTTAATTGTCTCCACTTCAGCTGAGCCAATTGCTTTCCAGATATTAGCCCCCACAACATAAAGACATTTACTGGGGCATGCCTGTCAGTCTCTAAGGTAGCAGCAATGTTTGTGCACCTGTTTTTATTTTGGAGAGGTGATGCCCGGTCATGCACTCAGAGCATCATGGAAGCTGAGAGGTCATCCCTTTCTCCCCGAGCATTTACTAAACACATGGCCACATACAAACCCATGGCTGCATCCCACCATCAGAAGATGTCTGTTTTGCATAAGGATGTGAAAGATTGGAAGCTAGCAAAGGTCTCTGTACACAAGCATGCCACATCCCCTGTTTGACAGCCTCCTTTTCCCATTTTTTTCGTTCATTGTCTCATACAGCGGATCCATTTTATATCTCTGTCAGGTCCTACGCTGGTGGGCTGGAAGACCTGATATAAAAATGTGGTTTAGCTGAACCAAGGTTCCAGACCTGGGGGCAGGAACAGAGCTAGGAGGTGTTGAAAGTCAAAACTAGGAGTATAATATTGAAAAATATCCATTACAGATACCTCTACTTTTTCTTTCCTTCTGTCCAATCCCCTCCCCAATCATTATATCCATTTTCCTCTGATCTTTCCTCTGCTTATCTCCACAGCAAATGCTCCTAAGACTACTTAGGGCTTTCTGTGAAAAAGTTGATTCATAATCTAATTTTCAAGGGGCCAAATGTTTTTGTCACTACATGTACCAGCACATCTGTCAGAGAGCATCACTTCTGCAGCCGTACCACAATGCGCACCATCAAGAAGAGACTCAAAGGGAGAAAATAAATAATATTGCAGCTTACTGGCACAGGGGCCAAATTCTCTGCTGGTTTACTTCCATCCTTGAGCATGTTTCTGAGTAGACATGGCACTTAGTGAACAAAAGGCTGAGCCTGGAAGCACAGCCAATTACCCCCTTCCCACCAGCAGCTTCAGAGCCCACCCTTCAATTTGCCCACTTGGAAAATTGAGAGGGTTTTTTGCCTGAGAGAATTATACAGAGATTTTGAAGCACCAGCAGTAGAAAAGAAATACACCAATGTTTTTTTTGCTACATAGAAATAAATCTGTTTTTCAGGAAGGTGGAAGAAGAGTAGTGAATAAAATCAAAAGTGTTAGCTTTTTGCACAACACTCCATGTTCAGCATCAAAGCTATTTTGCTACAAGGATATACTGATATATGCAGCAGCTGCTGCTCAGCAAGTCTGTTTTTCTTAACTACCTTATAATTTCTTTATTATTAATCAATCACATTGCAGCTTAATCACAAAGAAATTGCAGTTCTGATTGCCCATTGACACATGAGAATTTTATCCAGCAGTCTGCTTTCCTGGCAAACCAGTGGATTGCTTTAGCTGGCTCAGAAGCTTGGACGCGCAGCCTTTCTGATGCTGACAGATTCCATCTGCTCCCCTTTAATTAACATCTAATATGTAAACCATCTAATACATGTAACACTGCATAACAAGGGATTAAGAAATAGAAGGTAACCCTTCATCATAAAGCTGTGTCATCTCTTAGGATCTCATTACGAACGGTAAACGGTACCAAAACGAAATTGGAACTACACACTAGTACAAACGGCAACATGTAGGTACTCTCGCCATGACAGATATATAAGAACAGAGAGACAAAAAAAAAAAAAAGAGCGAAAGGCGTAACAGCTTCCATAAGTGGATTCACATAGGTACTGCTCCAGCTCAGACATCAGCTGATTTAATGCAATTACAAGGAGGACTGGGACCTACTAATTTGTGTTCCCCATTATTGCTAGCTAGATAAGAAGCATTGTTTCTAGAAGACTCTGGTGCAATCCATTAAACCCATTAAAAGTGCTAATTAGCTCCTGTTCTACAAATGAAAGTGTCCATTCTGCTGCCTAATACCTGTCAGCGGCCAAAAGCTGGGGATGAAAATGTACAAAGAACAGCCTCTAGGAAAGCCCTGTAACCAAATTAAGATATCAAAAGTAAAGGAGATAAAATACTCCTCTGCATCACAGCAGCTGATGAACAGGCATGAAATTTATGCGGCTGGGGGACAGGGCTTGCCACCATTCGTGGCTAGCTAAGCTATGTGAAAGGTCAAGGCTGCTATGTTTTCATGATAACATCCAAGCAGAACACAAGCATTTGGAGAGTCTCATCCACACATCTATCTAAGCGAGTTAGATTAAACTCTTGCAGAACAGCTGTAGCAAGGCCTGCAATGCTCAACAAAGGACTGGAAGATTAGAGACCTTGATAAGAAGACATGAAAGACCCTAATGGCAAGAGGAGAAGGGGAACTGTGCTCACTAACCCACAGCAATGACAAAGTCATTATTTGAAGCCTCTTAGAAATGACTGAAAGAGAGGGGGAGCAACAGGGGGACAGTGTGAGATCAACACCTCCTGGCAGGGTTGGCCTTTGGTTTTCTGCAGAATGTGAGCTACAATCTTACGGTACAAGCTCTCGAGCTAATAATATGAAGTTGTACCAGTTGTTTTCCATTTGCTCAAAATGGATCTGGGAGGCCAGTCCCCAAAAGCACACTCACTGAAACTGCTCTGTACTGTGGGCTGAGCAGGTCTCCAGCAGGAGAGAGGGAAGAAGTGCTCTCATGTCAGTAAGGCATATACATATTTATTCCTGTTTTCCTCTTCCCTGCTTCCAGTTTCAGAAGGTGTGTAAACAACCCACACGAGACAGCACAGGAGCCCATCACTCACAGTATCTTCAGTAGGACCTGGTCAAAAGCTCGAGGTGAGGAACAAGAATCGCAGTGGGATCCACCCCACCTGGGACTGATTTTTCAATCAGTGACCGTTGTCATCAAAGTGGAAAAAAAAAGAGATTACATTGGAGTCGGTGCAAATCCACATGAGCTTACTTCAGCATGTGCCTCACATCTCTGCTTCTTAGAGCTTGGCTACCTAATACTGTGCATATTTAAGAAGCAATGAAAATAAATAAAGTTCACAAAGACCACAGACAGAGGACAATGAAGTGGAAGTGCCTCATGAGAAGTGTGCCCACGCTACCAACTACCCCAAAGTGCAGAGATCCATACTTACAATGTTAACAAAAGACTCTGGAGTTTTAACATGTCAGAGGTGCTCAACAAATAGTTCTCAAAAGTCAGAAAGTTTCTTGTCTTTGCTTTGTTTTCCATCCACCTTTATTAACTTTTCATACCACTAATGTTTTTGACTGCTGGAAAAGCGTATCTTTGTCAGGACTGCCTGTTCATGGCATACTTGTCCTGTCCTTCACTCCAGTTAATGGTAATGTTTACACTGCCACAAAGGCAGTGTTTCTGCGCTCCTTAACACCACGCTTATAGCAATATTGTGACATGGCACACGTTTTGCTTGCCTGAACTATGTACTGTTTAGGCATTATATAATTTGTGCTATCCGTAATTTAGAACTATCTTGAGAAAAGAAAGCAAAAAAACCCAACCAAGTCCCGATCTTTATTCAGTTCTTCCTAAAATAGGTGGCTTTTCCAGTTATTATGTTTGTTTGCTAAACATACAGAAAAATTGCTTTCCGACCCTATTATTTTCTTGAATGTTTTTGAAGAGAACGAACCTTATGCTCAGTTAATTTACGTGCTGAGATTTCCTTCATTGTAGTTTTAAGATCTGTCCTAACCCTTTTCTTTTTCTTTCTTTCCTGCCACGGGCTAAATGCGTTAGATGGATACATGATCATTCAGAAGCCATTAGATCTTCCTTTTGAGAAGAGACTCTCGAGCTAGGATTTCACTCTAATCTCTGTTGCTGATCGGAGGAGGAAGTCCTGCTACAGCGACCCTGCCTTGAAGCCTTCCACCAGTCTCCTGCTCTGCAGGAGAACATGCGTCCTCCTCTCCGCACCCCCGGGGGTCTAAAGACCCCGCTAAAACAAGCATCGATTATCTGCCCGATCTCTGTGTTTGCTCTCTCGGGAGTGGTCACCCAGAAGCAAGCAAGCTGGAACTTTGCTGTGGCAGAGCCTTGCTCCAGACAATATCCCCGACAACACGGGGTGGTTTCTGGGTTTGAAGACACGCTCGTTAGGAGAGGAACCTTACGCTTGCACTGTCTAATAGGGGATACACTTCAGTGAGGTTGGGAAGCAGAAGTTAAAGGAGGGCTTTCATACTGATGAAACAAATTAATCAGAATGATACCATAGGTGAGGCAGTCTTCTGACTACGTCATATTTGTCACCACTTTTCCTGTTACCCCATTGGTTTGGGTTAACGTCTTCTCCTCCCATCAGCGGTCCTTAGACTCTCCCAACCCTTTTATGCACTCCATCCCTACTCAGTTTCGGATGTAAGTAGTTGATCCTTTAGGGCTCGGAGCTGACGGCGGTGGCTGTTCCTCTGTATCCCTGCAGACTGCCTCGGTAAGGCACGTCCGGGAGGCGGCCCCGCTCGCGAGGCCCGGTGCTGCACGCTGCCCGGTGACCACGCGCCCGGCGAAAGCACAGCCCTGCAGCGAGCTGTGTCCGCGCCGAGGGAGCTGCTTAACCGGCTGCAAGGGAACTGTAGGAGACGGCTAACCGTCAGCGACCGGTGAGATCGGAGCCAAAGTAGCAGGCAGACGCCTTTGCAGGCATCGGCCTGTAGTTTGTGGAGCCCTCGCTCGCTCTCCGATCGGCTGGTGGGTTCTCAGACGGGTCGAGCCGAGCAGGCATCCTCCATGTGGGTCCCAGGGGCTGGGGGGAAGAGGAAGGGAAAGGGTCTGTCAGAACGCAGCACCTGCAGTGGAGTAGAGGCTGGGGGAGAGAGCCCAGCCAGCCCAGCCAGCAGGAGCAGGTGAGCAACGGGAATTTAAGCGCGTAATCCCATGAGCAGAAGAAGTCATGCAGAGAGGTTTTCTGTGGCTGCCTTGGATGCTCCCTGCTAATCTGGTTGAGCTCACATTACAGTTCCCTTTGGGGAAAGTACTAATCTTGGTGTGTTTGCTACACGTATTTGATAGCTTTCTCCAGACTTGGGAGTTCAATATCATGGAGGTCTCTATTCTTCATCCAAATGTTTTTGAAATGGACAACAGCGTGCAAACAGCCACACATACAGACTAGGCAGAATTTACTTACAGAAATCCTATGTTTTAGCAAAAGAGGCTAGAAGTGGTTTGACAGCATGCACTTGAAATCTAGAAAGTTTCATGAAAGGCTGGAATGTAGTTTTGGGGAAAGACCTCACTCAATCTTAAATTTTGACTACTTATTTTCATATTGATTTACCCATCTCTTTTTTTTTTATTCACCCCAATAGAACTTGACAGTTTTGACATGACAATAACTCTCCACAAATAGCCAGAGAGTGCGAAACACCAAAAGGAGCTGATGTCAAGCTTGTATCTCCCAGAAATTCAACTCAATCAAAGCATACGTGTAATATCATGCCAATGGAAGGGGAAAAGCTGTGGTCATACATCAGTGAAGTTTTAAAAATTTTTAAACAAAACTGAAAAGCTATTTTCCAGGCTAAGAATCATTTCCTAAGAAAAAAACAACTTTTGCATTTGAGCAAGAGTACAAGCAAGTTGAACTCCTACAGAACAAGTAGCAGAGAAGTTATCAGCTCCTGTGTTTCAGACAGGATCACTAGTGGATTTCAGGCATTTCTGTCTTATTTAATCACTGTTAACTGCAGCCTGGAATGCTGACACAGTGTGTAGTGAAAGCAAAGAGTGTAAATTGGGCATGATAGAGGTTTCTTGGTGCAGGAAGGAAGTAACATAACACTGAACGCAGATCAAGTTGCACTGTGAGAACAGAATGAATGAACAAACCAGGTCTCTGTCACAAGACAACAGAGAGAAAACAAAAATTAAAAAGAGGTTTAGAAGGGAAAGAATAATGAAATGTTTCCATTTTACTTTACTTCCTAAACTGACTTTTCTAAATACAGGAAGAATGGGTATAGCTTTAAAAGCATGTTATGCTTAATTAAAATAGTAATTTAAACAATTACACATGTCAATTTTAGTGAGAAAAATTTTATTGTTAAGTGCCAAAGTATTTTTTGCAAAATTTTTCAGGAACACAACTCTTGTCAGCTCTCAGGTACATAGAATAATAGAATCATTTAGGTTGGAAAAACCTTTAAGATCATTGAGTCCAACCATTAATCTAACATTACCCAAGTCTACCACTAGACCATGTCCCTAAGGACCACATCTACACATAGTTTAAATTCGTCCAGGGATTGTGACTCAACCACTTCCCTTGCAGCCTGTTCCTTGATAACACTTGTGGTGAAGAAATTTTTCCTACTGTCCACTCTAAATCTCCCCTGGTGCAACTTGAGCCCATTTCCTCTCGTCCCACCACTTGTTACTTGGGAGAAGAGACCAACACCCACCTCACCACAACCCCCTTTCAGGTAGTTGTAGAGAGTGATGAGGTCTCCCCTCAGCATCCTCTTCTCCAGACTGTACAATCCCAGTTCCCTCAGCTGCTCCTCATAAGACTTGTTCTCCAGACCCCTCACCAGCTTTGTTGCCCTTCTCTGCTCTAGCACCTCAACATCCTTTTTGTAGTGAGGGGCCCAAAACTGAACACAGGATTCAAGGTGCGGCCTCACCAGTGCCGAGTACAGGAGCACAATCACTTCCCTACTCCTGCTGGCCACACTACTTCTGATACAGGCCAGGACGCTGTTGTCCTTCTTGGCCACTTGGGCACACAGCTGGCTCATGTTCAGGCTGGCTGTCAACCAACACCCCGAGGTCCTTTTCTGCTGTGCAGCTCTCCAGCCACTCCTCCCCAAACCTGTAGCGTTGCATGGGGTTGTTGTGACACTCACATTCAGAACTGCAGAGAAGGATCTTCAGACATGCCTGATGTTTTGCTGAAAGCCTGAGAGACCTGTGTGAATAAGAGTTCAGGATGTAGGTCCTGCTGCAAAATCAGATGCCTAAACCCTGCTGGCTTAAATTTCCTGCAGTGTATTTTAATATAGGAACAGGTTTTTGAAGCTCTGTCCTCAGGTCTGTGACATTATTGGTTGCTGACGTTTGAGCAAAATTCTTGGAAGCGTACTTCTCTAAAATAAACACTGATCACTATCTACCTTGTGCCTCCCTGGTGTCCCCCATACAGAGAGGTAACAAGTGACTTTGCGTCGTCTCTGATAATGATTGATTGCTGTTCCCCCGTGTCACAGAATCACAGAATCACAGAATCATTAAGGTTGGAAAAGACTTTTAAGATCATCAAGTCCAACCATCAACCCAATATACCACCATGTCCACTAAACCCCAGCACACCAGCCCTTCTCCCAGCCCAGCTTGCCTGGGAAGTTTTTCCTCATCCTTACGCCCTTATTCTCAGATGTTGTCTTTCACTCTGGTGTTGGTAGCCCAGTGGGTCTGAGACTGGGAATCTCATGGGAGGCAACAACACTGGACTTACCCAGAGCTAGCAGCTCTCCGTGGTCACTGCTTATTGGCCACATGGCCTTCACCCTCCAGATCTCACTGGGGGCTTTCACCTTTGTGCCGTGGGCTGTAGGCAGTGGACACTGGTGCCTACAGGCAAGGACAACAGTGGTGCAGTTCAGAGATGCAGGACACCCCAGGCACACTAGCAGACGTCAACCTCCACTGCAAGGTAGAGCTCCAAGAGCAGAAACCTGGTAACTCCATGTCTGGGAGCATAGGGGAGCCCATCCCCCCCGGGGATGCTGCCTGCCATGGGCCATGCAAAGAAATCACTGAGGGCTGGTGGGAACAGACTCCGGTGCTGCGTTTAGTTAGACCAGCACATGTAAGTGCTGACCTATGAAGTGAGGACAATAGATCAAGCATGTCCAATATGTTGAATATGTAGTGTCAGACCCTATAGCTTACAGATTGCCCAGAGATATTTTGGAACCTCCATTGATGGAGATATTCAAAACCTGACTGGGCACTGTCCTGGACAACTGGCTGATGTTGGACAGGATCCAGGACAACCTGGACAAAAGGTGATCTAGAGCAGGAGGGCTGGACTGGATGATCTCATGAGGGACCTTACTACTTCAGATGTTCTGTGATTCTGTGAAACCCAGTTAGGTTACCACAGAGCGGAGCTTGCAGCCACTGCTCCCTGTTGGCATCTGACACATCTTCACCCTCAGCAACAGCAGCATGTGGACAACCTGCACAGGTACCGCATGTGACTTCAAAAGGCTTGGTGATACATCAGTCCTACTACACAGGGGCTATGTGAGGGATGGATGGTCCCATGGATGTAGGTCATTAGTGCAATGAGCCCTGGGACACCCCATGATCTCTGTAGAGCTCAGGAGAAGCCCTGAGATGCCACCTGAAGCTTCTGTTAGAAGAACAGACACAGGGAGATTCAGGCACCAGGGAAGAGGGGACGACAAGAAGCAGCCTGGCATTTCCTCCAGTTCCCTGTGATCATGCTTCTGCCCCTAAACCCAGACCAGTGAACCTTCTCCTCAGAAAAAGACTTTGGAATCTTATTGTCTGCAGGTTTTTTATAATTAAGTCTGTTTTAACAATAAGGCTCACCCTTACTGAAACCATATAGGGAAAGGTTCTTTTCACTGTACACAGTTGAACTCTTGCTGCCCTAGCAAATAATTTTTCTCTGAAGCCAGTGAAAAGCTCCCCAGGCTGAACAAGCCCAGGTCCTTTGCAAGCGGCCAACTCAGAATTACCCTGACTTAAAATCCTGAAAAGGTACTGACCAAATTTACAAATCATTTTTTTGTCTCATCCACTCTTTTCAGAACAAAGAATACTCTTTAGCTGCTCTGAGATTGACATCCTTGTTCAGATATTCAGCACCATATGAAGAATGCTCCAGAGAAAATTGCCACCGAAGTCAGCAGTGTATTTCTTAGAGCTGTTATATTATAGACTCCACATTGTTTGTTGTATCTAGTTACACTACGCTACAAAGAAAGCCTCTCCTTTTTGTTACATGTATTTGCCACCTCATTTTACCTTCATAAAGAAATGTTTAGGTTTCTATCCTTTTGGATGTGGACTGAATAATGCCACTTTTTGTTTATGAACATGTATTTTGAATTTCAACGATAGAACACAAGGACAGACCCAATGAACAGCTCTATTATACTTAAGAAATTGAGTTTCTATTCATAAAGAGCTGAGTAGCTCCTGTTAGATGGTTTCCCATACAAAAAACACTGAATACCTCCAAATGAGACTGACTATATCAAAACACTAAAACATGAATAGAATTTCTTCTCAAAGGAAAGACTGAATCAAAGTACAACTATACTGATACATCTTCTAATACAGCTACTTACAATCTAAGAAGTACCTTTACCTTGGCTCAGAATCACTCTGATTTCTGCTGCAATGTTTTTGTCATAAATATGCACCTGATTATACAGAGGAAGGGCTTCTATGAACAGCATAAAGGACACATTTACACACTTATCCTGACAGCATATGATGTTTGCTGTGAAATAAAATACTTGTTGTTTTTCATACTTTCAATGCTTGCCAGCTTTAGAACATCTTAACTTTGTGTTCATATTTTTAATTATCTGCTACTACTTTTTAAAAATATGTACTTGAACAAAAGTGACTGTAATAATCTTTGATAATAATTTTTCAAGGATTATTCAGGAAAAGTGTCTCTGATTCAGTGACAGAAACAGTCTCTCAAGTGGCAAGTCTTAGCAAAACCAACAGAAAATAAAAGGGAGAAAATACTTCAATTTCTATAGAAACCACATGCAACGTTTTCAAATTGTGCTTCAGGTATAAAAATAGAACTTAATATTAGCGTTAGTATTAGAATTTCTTAGCAGAAATTTTCAGATATAGACATTTTTCAGGTTTGCAAGCACATATTCCAGACAATACATGCGATTATTTTTTTTCCCAAGGAGAATTTTGTCATCTGCAAGGGATGTGCAAAATATTGCCATTGATCTGTTAGTGCTTAATATCCTTTCTGTTTAGTTTGAAGTATCAGGTAGTGTGCAGACTAATGGAAAAACTGGCTCAGTAGTTGTAGCAAACCTTTGCTGAGGATCAAGAGAGCACGAGCATCCCTAACTCAGCTCTGTACTACCTGAGAGTGTCCCTGTGCTCAAAAAGCAGAAAGCAGCATCTGGGGCTGGCAGGAACATAGATGGTGGCTATTCTGCTGGATTTTCCAAAAATGAGGCCACAATAACACATTCACTTACTAATAACCGATAGAGAACATATCAGTGAACAGGTTCCCCACTTCAGTTTTAAGTGTAAATGAGTAATGGATACGTCACTACAAAGTGAATATAAGCCCAAAGGAAGGAAGAAGAGTATTTTTCATCCCCAGCCTGAAGTGCAAAAGGCAAAGCTCAGTCATCTGGTGATGCCACAAACTTTTTTTGAAAGTTTCTGTCTAAAATGTTTAAGTTCAAGAAGATTTTTGGCTCAAAAGGTTTTTTTGTTGTTGTTGTTGTTTAAAAGATCTAAAACTCTTAAGCACAGTAGCCATCTGCTTCAACAGCAAAGCCACTTAGAAACAGCAGCATTTCTCCTAATGGAAGCACTGTTCAAAGGAAGAACACTACTCCTTAGTTTTCCTCCACAGCCAGCATTTGCTAGAAGGGAAGAGACATTGACCTCTGGCTTGTGGTGGGTAAATGTTAGATTACATTTAGCAAGCGAAAGTCAAAAGTGCTTTCTATGTTGCTTTTTAGTTAATGGCATCTGCTCTGTTATGACAGAGGCTGTTTATTGTTCCTCCTACTCTAAAAGACATATTTTGGTCGCAAAACCGATTCTGCTGTTACAGGGGGAGCATCCCACAATGAATATCTGTGTCCATCTGTTTCACTTCATTTCTGAACATTAATGAGAGTTACCTTTGTTTATGAAAATCACATAGAATAATTTATTTGTGGTGAAGATTTACAAGCTGTTGTTATAGAGTGGCTGTGATCAGTTACAGACAGAGAGAAGAGAGGGCTATTATGCACTGTTGATAAGTCATGAGAAATCGCCAGTGACCGGTAGACCCTTGCTGTGCCCCGCAGAGATTTTGCTCAATGCCCCTGTAGACTGCATTACCCATTGCCTTGCAGTGCAATCCTTTTCCTGTGTTTCCCCTCCTTGGAGGCAACGGCAGAGCAGGACTGGGGTTTTTGACTGTGGGAGACCTTATTTTAGGCCCTTCATGTACCACAGATTTCTTGTGCATTCTCATCTAAGTTGCATGAGGTCAGCCCTACAACAGGGTCCCAGCCTGGGAGTGGAGTTCACGTGCCCCATGAGACCCAGGGAGTTTGATGTGTGAGAACAGGGACAAGTGACACTGATGAGCAAATCTGGCCCTGAATTTCTGCTGCCTTACTCAGCTAAAGTGCTTTCCCACAGCCTGGAGTTTCCCAGCCCTACATCTTCTCTCAGAAGGTGCATCTTCCTGGGTGGGAGCTGGGAACTTGCTCTGCTAAATAACAGTGCAGAGAAATGAGCCAGGGAGTGGGAGGCCCTTGTGAAGGTTCAAACCCTCAGTGTCTAATCTGCAGGCTCTGCAGGAGTGCATCTGCTCTGCACTGTCCCTGAGGGGTTCAGCCAGCAACTCAAAGGGTCAGCAAGACCAAGATCATGGAGACAGGAGCATGACTCCATAACCAGGTAAGTGCATTCACTGGAGATCAAAGCAGGAGAGGAGAGAGATCGGCTCTGACCTCTGATTCTTACCAACAACACTCTTGATGAAAAATGGATATGCACTTCAAGGCCAAGCATCAGAACACAGGACCTTCTCTCCCTGTGGAGAGGGACTCCCTCACCAGGCTGCAGAGCAAGAGCTTGTTTTCTCTCTGACCGACCCCATTAACCTGATAGTCCTTGACGAACAGTGGCAGAGCCTCAGCGCGGATATGGAGAGTACTTCTGACCACTTGGTCTCACTGAGGTGGGGTTTAATGGCGTACTCTTTCTTCTTTCTGGGTCCTTTTGTGGACCTGGGCTTGAATGTTCTTGTGTCTCACCACTCCCTCTCACATTGCAAAAATAAGCATGTTAATGTTATGATCGATTCCATGGGAATCACAAAAAAGCAGGTTAGTTACAACATATCCCCTTACCACAGAAAGCAGATGTCAGTGCGCTTCAGCTGGGTATGTAAGCATGAGGTCAAAATACTTTTAAAAGGTAAAGCTTTATTATTGTGACACAGACCAAAATTTTCACAGAAAGGCAGATTTGCACTATCAAAATCTTTAACAAAATCAAATTTCACAAAATACAATAAATAAAAACCATCAGAATGAACTATTTTTTTTAGCACCTTCTAATTTTTCAGTACATAGTGATCTTGTCAGTGTTGGTTATTTTTTTATTTAAAGAGTGCTTGATCCAAAACAAAAACTAGTTTGAATAAAACATTTATTTTTGGTTCTTTGGTAATTTCATTTCAAATCAACCCAAGATAAATGTAAAGATGGCTTTTAGTTGTCTGAACTGTCAAATAACTTAAAACACTGGGTTTATGGGTTGACTGTCCATTATGTGAGGTAGACATTTCCATGTAGCCTTAATGTGTTGTCCTAATATTAGACTGTGCTGAAACATCCAGCCAGTTGCAGGCTTAAGATGCATATTGCATGAAGTAAACACTGCCTATTACACGCTACCGAATGTGAAGCAGCATTTTCACACATAGATTTTACAGCCCGAGGTCCAGCCATCGCCACAACTGGTGGATTCGGGTTCTTTTCAGCATTCCCTAAGTCAGCATCAGCCAGCAGTTCCAAAGGTGGTGGCACTCGTACTTAGGCAGATGCCATGGTTTCTTCAGAGGGATAACCTAGTAAATCTGTAATTCATCCACCTAAAAATGAAGGTGTGTTCAAAGAGTTTTATAAAATAGCAATAATCTGCATTTCACTCTCTTCTTACTAAACTCACAGATTATTTAATAAACTGTGAAGAAACTATTTGCCAGCAGAAGTTCCCTGACAGGTAATGTAACATAGGTTAGGTAAAAAACACCCACTGTGTCCCTCCCTGCTTTTGTACTTCTGTGACCAAGGTGAGGCCCAAGCTAGTGCTGTATTTGCTCTCTTGTTCCTCAGCTGGTTCCAATGTCACATAAACCATCCTGAGCCATAAACAGCATTTGTCCCACATCACTAGTTGTAACTGTTTCAAAGCAGACATGCTCTCCTTAGCTATCCCATACCCATCTCAAAATTTTTAAAACTGATCTGTTTCAGGGGATCACAATAATCCACTGACACACTACAGACCAGAAGCGGTGGGATTCAAATGTCTTCTGCAAGGCTACGTCCATCCTCATACTACAGAGCTCCAGTCTCTTTAGGCTTCCACTACATCAGTCTGAATGATGACTGAAATTCATTAGCAGGCTGATTATAAGTGAATTTGGAACATTTATTTGAACAATTTAGAAAGATATATCAGTACGGACAGCCTGGTGCAACAGGACTACTCCGCTAAATTAAACTTAAAGGAAAACAGGAGGAGCTGCACGACGCATGCTCCTGAATGTGTGTTGACTTCAACTCTGTTCCATGCTAATTTTACCTCAAATATTTCAGAACCTTGACATATAAATTAACAACAGCAGGCTGCCAGTAACCAGGTCCTGATTATTTTCATGTTCAGCTATGTGATTAATTCACAGAAGTGTTAGATACAAACTCCACCACTCAGGGAGAATGCACACTCTCATTCTTGGTGCATGTTGGTTAAATAGACTTGAAAGGAAGTGAAGCAATGATTTTTTTCCTTTCTCTACCACCATCTCAGCATCTGACAAAGAACTTGGTACCCCAAAGCCTGCATCCACACCCTTTTTGCCCTCTGGGAAGGGGTCTCCCTCTTCCCACCCACTCCCCGGCACAGGGATCCAAGTCGTTTTCTTACTACTGAGTAATCCTATAAACAGGGGGATTTTAGCATTAGCCTGTTTACTTCTTTCTTACTCAACACTGCATTGGAAGGATTAGTGTGAATTTAAACTGCAAGTGCAAAGTGACAAAATGGGTCTCCGGCTTGCTGGTACGTAGCTCAGGCTCAGCACACACAATGCAGTCCCTTGGGTTTGTTTTTGTTTTCTTTTTCTTTTTTTCCCCCCTCATTTACAGACAGCACAAGAATTTTAAGAATACGTAGAATGTCAAATTGGCACCTCTAATCCTTCCCATACAGGAGAAATGGTGTTTCTGCAGCTCCCCTTCCTCCTCTGACTGGATTAGCTACCAACCAACAAAAGCAGTGGATTTTCATTAAGGTCAGGTGCCTAAAACAGGGCTTGGTGACATACAAGACAGGCCAGGTGAGGTTAATGTTTTGTCTATTGATGTCTTGCCAGTGATACCGCTGTATCTTCAAAGGCAGCGTGTCACTCAGCTGTCCGTCAGAGGGCTCAGCACTCTGATAAAAGCTGTATGAGTAGTTTAAAGTTAAAATAAATTCATCTTGACAAAGACACTACACGTTTCACAACAGCTTCACGCAGCCCTCTCCTCCCATGGGAGGGTGTGTGAGAATTGCTTCCCCACACAGCCCCTTTCAGGGACTCGAGCAGCACCCGTGGGAGCCTTGCTGGGTCCGGGCCCTACTCACCTCTCGTTGCAGAAGCGGGCAGTCACAGTTAGCAGCCATTTCCTCCCTGCTGCGCCCTGTGGTTCGCTGGGAATTGGGCGCAAGTGACATCAGCTGGTAGGGCAGCAAACATGGCTTAGGGCCGCCGTGGCCAGCAGAAGCCAGCTGTGTACTTCCACTTCTCATTTATGTGACAGGGAGCTGACCGGCTCTCGCGTTCTCGTACAAATAACAAGGGACATTTTGGCATTACCAAAATTTTTATTAGCAGGCACCCTCAGGCAATCGACCCCGCTCCTTGCAGGTATTCAGCAGCTTCTTCCCAGGGGGGATAGGGCGCGAGCGTTTGATCCAACAAGGGGAATGTATGTGCCGCTATCTCCAGGGGCTCATAGCGGCTGCGCTGCCTGAGAGTGGTCATCATTAAAGCTGTTCTGGAGCCAGAGACATTAAACTAACTGCCTCGTAACTGAGAAACTTGCCAACTCATTGGCATGTCTGCAAGCTAGTGTCAAAACACAAAAGTGTTTCTCATGCCAGTGATATACTCTGGATGAGTTCGGAAGCAGAGAGCACTGCTGATAAATTGTTTTGAGGAACTCGGAGGTGACTGTGGAAGTACCAGACTAGCAGAGCCCTCGCTGTACGCCTCGTACTGGGACAGCGGTGTGCGGTCTCCTGGTGGCACCAAACAGAAAAGCTCCCGGTTTAGTTATAATAAATCAACATCCCAGAAGTGCTGCTGCATGAAGACATCACAGAAACGAAATCAGCAGGGCACTGAAGAAATGAATTTTACTTAATACAGAATTTTAATCCTTTTTTTGTTAATAAGCCAATAACAAGTTTCAGTGGTTCCATTCCTCTTGCATGCAACAACCAGTTTTAGGACAATTACACCAAAGTTTAACTTAACCAACCACATCTCATTTCTATGTAAGGATCCTTTACATTGGCTACTATGACAAAAAAAGAATTAGACTTTTAAAAAGATCTTTAATAGGAACATCATTTTTCTGATGGAAAACAACAACAAAATGTAAAATCGGTTGCCCAGTAAAATACTTTTTCATTAGAATACAAAGAAAAGGAAAAGAGAAAGTAACCGTTTACATACAGGATTAAATACATAGAAAAGCTACATGCATGTATGTATTTGTGTGTGTATTTGCACAAGTTAAACACTTTAAAAATAGCAATTACTTCACAAGCAAAAACAAAGCAAAGCAAAAAACCTGCACAAAAATTAGTACTTTCTACATTTTCCAGCTAAAACTTGTAACTATATCCCTATTAAAAACTAGTAATCAATAAGCACATTAATAAGTGATTAATAAGGTACACTGTCTATAATCTGAATGAAAATTTAGTAGTTTTTCCATATTCCTCAAAGACTTTATATGAAGATACTGAAACATTGTCTGATGTTCAGCTTTTTTCATTTTACAAGCTGCATGTGTGTGAAGTATTACGATAAGCAGTAGAACTAAACTGCAGTTGTCCCGCTGCATCAACGTAGGACTTTCTGGGATGTGCTATTCTTGCTTTCTAGTTGTCATAACTGACCAGAAGCCAGGGTTTTACAGGTTTTTAGGCACTAGTCCACTGGAAGTCATGGGGTTTAGGAACCTACATCTGTAAAATATGCCAGTGAGAGAGAGGGCACAAAAACATACCTTTTGAAATCTGGAACTAATTGATTTCTAAGATTTCTCCACACGCAGTGTCTTCCAAATGCAGAGAACATCTGCACTGTCAGCACGTCAGGGTCTCTGTTCATCAACCTGCCTGCCCAATGAGTCAGATCCTTTACAACAACATCTAAGAAGGTGCTGGGAGGATGCAAGTCTTGCTTCTGTCATACCAGTCTCCAAACAAGCCTCACAAGATGTCTTCTGTCTGGTCATAAAAAGGGTTCCTAATGAATGCAGACCAAGTCTACCTTTGCATTTAGACACACAAGAATGTCCTTGCTCAAGTCGTAGTCATTTAGGTGAGTTTATTTGCACAAATACAAAGTCAGTGCATACAGATAAGTAAGGCATTGAAAATATTATTGAAAAGGCTGGATGGCGTATGAACTTGTGTTTAAACCTCTGAGCTGTCACATACGATGTTTGGTTTCACTTCTGACCATAGATTGAGCTGTGTGGTGCTGGATGAGTGACCTTATTTTGCTTCTACCTATAATCTCAAGAACTTTAGTCATTATCTTTGCAGAGGAAGGAACAACCTCGTGCTGGGTGTTTGAATACATGCTTGACTTTTTCCAAATGGAAAGTGCAGATTTATCATAAGCAAGGTTGGGAGGGTGGGGGTGGAAGGGAACAAGTCACCTCTGTTAACGTGGAGTACAATAAATGATCCAAGACCATCTCACACAGCAGGGGAACCATTTATCTTCACTTAACTATCACTTTCACACTTAGATCTAGCCTTAATCTTTAGGTTCTGCTATACATAATCACTAAATCGGTGATAATGTGAACCAGTGAGATTTATACCTTGATTGACGGAAGTCGATGGATTGCAAAGGCAAATCACAGTACTCTGTATTACATTGGGTTGCAACCATGATCCAGGAAGTTACAGGCTCTCCTTTTTTTTTTTACAAAAGCAAATTTTACAATGGCACTTTGTGAAACAGCTTTCCAGCAAACCACCTCTTGCAGTTAGTCCTCTAGAGTGTGTGTTTGAGGCATATTTGTTTTGAGGGATTTTAAGTTGTGAAGATGTATGAACGCTAGCTATCCACTTAAAGCTCAGCTGTCGGAGACAGGTTACCAGGCAAGATGGGTCTTGGTCTCTGACCCGGCAGGGCTGGCCGTACTTGCAGCTGTATCAAAAAGAACTGAGACATGAAACAACTTCTGTGAGTCACATGGCACAGTGCATTTTAGTCAAAGAGAGGAAAAAGAAAAAAAAAAAACCAAACCAGGAGGAAAGAAAACTTATCCAGTGGTTATGTTTGAGGGAGCAGGGAGCAAACGAAAGAGCCACAGCACAGGAAAGGGGCAAGTGAAAAGCCATTGCTTCCTTCAGGATGCACAGCAGTGTTCACTGTGGGGGCAGGAACCAAATTCTTCTTTTTCTAATCAGCATAATCCACCAGAAATAATATATAATTCCTTGTAACTGAACGGCTGTCTCACAGATGGATGGTGTAATGTGTCCTCTGCTTCCCTCGCTCCCCCCGTTCCCTTTTTTCCCTCACTGGAAGTTCCTGTAATTGTCACTCTGTAATGTATACACCAGCACATGGACATGCAGAATGAACACTGCGTGCTCATTTCGCACTATAAATGATGTGTACTGCCTTGTGTCACAAACAGTAAATCCTTTATACCAAAAGCCTGCTCATTTTCACACCATTCACTTGTTCAGTAACAGTTGTCCAGATTTTTTAATTCAGCTCCTTACACTAATCCAGCAACTGCTGGTCTTAGACAGGTGCAGGGATCAAACAGGCTCAGTAAACTAAAACATCTGGCCTGGAAATGATAATAGGCCCTTTTACTCTCCAAAGCAGAGGAGGAATGCAAAGTTTTCCAATGTTAAATCGTGCAATTAGCCCCTGTAATATTAATTTTTTTTTAAAATGAAACAACAGTGTTTTCTATTCAGAGTTTCATTCAGTGCTTTGGTCCCTGCTCTCCTCTGTGGTGCAGGAGATGACAGGCCAAAGAGGCCAAATCACCATCAACTGGGAAAAAACACCACAAAATGACACAACCCCCCTTCGCAGTAGTAGAGCTCAGTCATGTCAAGAGGCCCAGCCATGCACTAAGCCAAAAACTAATTCTGGAGACAATTTTGGTCTCCCTATGGCACAGAGAATGGAAAATACCTGTACAAGTCCAGTTTTGGGAAGCCAAGTCATCTCCATCCATGTGAAGGCTGGTAGCAGGACAGAGCTAGTTCTAGATCATCACCCCATTATCTGTATGACACAAGGAGATAGTTGTCCTCACACTCCCTCCAGTCCTGAGACTGCCATCAGAGACAGACAAAACATTTCAAACTCTGAAAGTGTTTTCAGAAGTATTTCTGGTCAAGGTTGTCCGGGTTTGGAGCAGCTCTCACCACACTTCTGCCTGGGTTTGGTTAGGGTTCCTTAACTCCAGACACTGCTCCCAGCTACCATCCCTCATCTTGGCTTGCATGTGGCTGTCACAGTGCCTCTTAGACCAAAATCAAGATCCTCTGCAGAGCAGGAGAGCTGTCAGAAGCTTTTATGTCTACAAGTAAGGGATGTTGTCTACTGACAGTCCAAGTACGTGGCCAAGTAGGAGGGACAGGTATGTTCCTATGCCTGTATTAGAAAATAAGTTTTCATCTCTTGTTCAAAAAGTTCTCCATATTCTTGTTGAAAATGCTTTAGCTTGACTTACTACTACTAGCTTTACTACCCACTGTTGGTCATGCAGGTTGG
>NW_010544332.1:0-12511 GCF_000687285.1 Phaethon lepturus | reverse complement strand
GTTTCAACAAGGCCAAGTGCTGGGTCCTGCATGTGGGTTGCAACAACCCCATGCAACGCTACAGGCTTGGGGAGGAGTGGCTGGAGAGCTGCCTGGGGGAAAAGGACCTGGGGGTGCTGGTTGACAGCCGGCTGAACATGAGCCGGCAGTGTGCCCAGGTGGCCAAGAAGGCCAACAGTGTCCTGGCCTGTATCAGGAATAGTGTGGCCAGCAGGAGTAGGGAAGTGATTGTGCCCCTGTACTCGGCACTGGTGAGGCCGCACCTTGAATCCTGTGTTCAGTGTTGGGCCCCTCACTACAAGAAGGACATTGAGGTGCTGGAGCGTGTCCAGAGAAGGGCAACGAAGCTGGTGAGGGGTCTGGAGCACAAGTCTTATGAGGAGCACCTGAGGGAACTGGGGTTGTTCAGTCTGGAGAAGAAGAGGCTGAGGGGAGACATCACTCTCTACAACTACCTGAAAGGATGTAATGAGGTGGGTGTTGGTCTCTTCTCCCAAGTAACAAGCAATAGGACGGGAGGAAACATCCTCAAGTTGTGCCAGGGGAGGTTTAGATTGGATATTGGGAAAAATTTCTTCACCGAAAGGGCTGTCAAGCACTGGAACAGGCTGGCCCCGGGACATCCCTGGAGGGATTTAAAAGACGTGTGTATGTGGTGCTGAGGGACATGGGTTAGTGGTGTACTTGGCAGTGCTGGGTTAACGGTTGGACTCAATGATCTTAAAGATCTTTTCTAACCTAAAGAATTCTATGATTCTATAATATCTTAACTATGTGTGGTCAGGAGTTTTTCTACATTTTTACTTAGACTAGCAGGCTTGTTAAACCAAGCCGGTTAGCCTAAGGTAAAACAGTTTTTAATGACTAATGAATAAATAGGTGATAATATCTCCATTCTCTCTGTGCAAATAAGTCAGCTCTTATCCCTGATTAGAATAGCAACAAGGGAAGTGAGGCTGTATCTCTCAAGACAGTATCACATTTATCAAGATAGACAGTATTCTAGAGCAGGGTGCTCAGTCGCTGCTCTGAAAGGGACTGAAAGCTGCTTGGATTCACCATTTGGAAGATGAGAGAATAAGTAAAAATCCATTAATTTTTTTGGAGGTGGGATATGTATATTCAAACTCAGTGAGAGCAGGAAAGTTACTTTCCTCTCACACCTACCAGAAGACAGATTTGTTCCTGCAAGGAGAAACTGTATTTAAAAAAAAAAAAAAGTGGTGGAGGCATCAGTGCAAGCATTTTTTCCTCTTTCTTTGACCTCAGCCAGAGGCGTGTGAAAACCACGTTCTGGATTGTATCCTTTGACAGAAATCAGTGAAGGAAAAAAAAAAAAAAAGTGGTGGAGGCATCAGTGCAAGCATTTTTTCCTCTTTCTTTGACCTCAGCCAGAGGCGTGTGAAAAGTGTGAAAAGGATTGTATCCTTTGACAGAAATCAGTGAAGGACTGCCTAGACTGGTATCCCGAGAGAGCCCATACAAGAGTTAGGAGCTCAGGTGCTCAGTGAGGCATGCTTCAAAACAAGCTATAGGGAATTTGCGTTCTTAAAACATAAGGACTACTTGGGTCATGCGTCTTACAGTGTGGTTTTAGAGGGTATAGGTTTAGGACCTAGGCATCTGTTTATGAACCTGAGGAAAAACTGTACTTGCTGTCTCTGAAGCTCTCCCTGCTCTTTTGCTGTTTACTGTAGCAGATACCAGGAAAAGCTACCCAGTATCTTCCTGGGATGCAGGATTGCTCATACTGAATGCTTCCTAGTATTCTTCCTTAGGGTTTTTTGGTTTTTTTTTTTCCCCAGAAGGTCCAATGATAAACCCTAGGAAGTTTCACAGCTGATGAGGAGGGGTATCATACTGTTTAGTAATTTTTTCCTAATATTATACACAAAGTTTTCCTAATTCCTTCCTGTTATGCTTAGCTATCTTCTTTTCTATCGCTCTTGAGACACTTTGCTTTAGGCTGCATTATTTGCCTGTTCCTGGGGACCTTTCCTCAAAGAACTACAATGTTAGCACTGTGAGTCACAGCAAGTTTGGCCTCTTTATTGATCTTTTCTACTGATCGTGCGTGTTTGGAGACTTCTCTTTTTTTCTTCCCTCTTTCCTGTTGGTTTTCACAGAGCATCTTAATAGAAAGATATCCACAGAGCTTACCCAGCTTGTTAGAGTTAGAAGATACCATCTAAGCATAGAGAGGACTCTTGGAGAATTTGGCAGTTTTGCAGATGAAGCAAATGGGCTAGGTACAAAAGGAAGGCATTGTATTCTGGATAATTCTCTTGGAATATTTTTTTCTACTCCAAACTGCAATACATTCACTGCCAATTTTTTTAATCCATCCCTGGACACATTGTCTAGGCAGTTTCGGTTTTTTTCTACACAGCAGCAGCCAGTCCGTGAGGATGGGACACTATGCATGCTATGTGTATATTCTGAAGATGTGAACTATGTGACTATATTAGCACTATGTGCAAGTTAACAAGCACAACATCAAAAGGTAGGATGAGTACAGTGATCAGCTCAGAGCTAAGGGAGAACATTCTTGTTTCTAGCCAGAAACATTACCAGTCTCCCCAACGTATTACTTCTATTGCAAGCTCTTCAGGGGTGTCTTCTGCTTCGTGTACAGGGCTGGGTACACATCAGTGCTCTAAGGAAATATGGCATTTTTTTTAATTACAGATAAACAGATTGTATAGCTAAATATTTTGCTCAGTCTCTAACTTCTGATTAAAGAAATATCCCACGAATTCCCAAGGGACATTTCTTTGCAAGCAGTGACAACTGTCAATGTGTAAGAAAAGCTTCTCTTGAAAGATGCTATTAAAAAAAATCAGATGTTCTGTTGATATAGCCCTGATACTGCTTCAGATTTCCTATTCCTGAAAGAAATACGTTTGGAGTAGCCTGTAAAATAGTCCTTTTACCTGGAACCACCACCTGTTTCTCATACAAGTCATCATCTTTAATAGATAAACTTTCCATTAAGAGCTAGACAAGGGGGTAGTTTTTCTTGCGCTAGTCAGAAATAAGAACAATAAATGTGTGGGAGAAATTCATCAATTTGTCTAGAAACATCAAGGTGCATGCCTATCTGAAATGTAGGCAAATCGGTTCAGAGAAGGCTCCAAGTATAGAATTATTGACCCTGGAGGATAAGATACAGAATAACCTTCCTAGGCTGTACTTTGTCAATTTTAAGTAGTGTTTGCAAGGTGAATAGTTTAACAATCTCACCCCCCTCAGCAAAAATTTAATAGTAGATGCATCAAAGCTGTTCCTAAAAACGTTTTCCTTTTATAAATTACACTGCCGTAAAAGTATATTAATGTCCTGTGCATTTATAAGTACAGCTGACTGATGTAACTCATAAAAGCACATCAATGTGTCTGTTTTTCCAATCTGCTCATTTTCTGATTACGGTCTCAATTCTGGCATCAGCTGGTTGAGCCCTCTCTATGTCACAATCCGGGAAGCGATGGGGTCTACAATATTATATCCATGTGTAGGATGAAAGATTAAGTCAATAGAACACAATCTTTTTTTTATCTTTGTGAATATAAATACAATTCTCAAAAGTTAACTTTTGAGATAAAATCTTTCAGATGGTGCTAATTATATGTCTGCACTGGGATATTTTTAAGTCTATCAGGCAAAAAAATTTCTGTTTTCTTCAAAACACTTTTGAGACATCTATTCAAGAAGTGCAATGTCTTCCAGACAACTCAAATATGAAGCAGTCCTTGTCTAGCTATATTACCAAGCAAGGAAGAACATCTCATCCTATGACACATTCAGTATGTAGAAGACAAGTGTCTTGGGAAGTTAGCAGATGAAAGCTGTTCTTTAAGTATACCACACAATACAAATACGACTTTTGATTCAAGTAATGTGTACATTTGAAACAAGAGAAAAAAAAAAGCTAAATTCATATATATGCTGGCATTCAAAGTCTATAATTGAGATAATCAACTTTGAGTCATTATGTTTAAAAAATAAAGCTGCTAGAAATTTTTTGTTTTTAAATGGATCATATCCAGCATTTTGGCACAAGCATTTCTCTGATGAAGGAAAGACAGTGTGCTGTAAGAGTGGGAGGAAAGAGGTGGCAGTGCCTTTTCTGGTGGCTATGCTTGCTTAACCTGGTGAAGGAGGTCCACCCTCTCAGTCATACTGCACTACTGGCATAAACATGGGCCTTGAGGAGTAAAAGCAGTACTAATGCTGAGAGGTACTAATGCTGAGAGGAACAAGCTAACTTAAATACTCAGCACCCATCAGTGTCTGTTGAAGTGAAAGTTACATTTTGTTTAATATGGAAATTCTGCATGTTTGATAACACCTCTCCTTCATATTCTTCAAACCCAACAGCAGCAACTTGCAACAATGCATTTTGGAAGTAACTTTATAATGAAATTTGAAGCAAACAAGATTGTTTAAATCATCTTCTTGCGGAAGATTAGTTTTTTCGGGGCATTTATTTGTTTATACTGTGTTTTCCCACAAACTACATCAAAACTTTTCAGTAATGACAGCGATTATGAAAAATTAAGCCTAGAAAATCCATCTGTGAATTCAGTCTGTAGTCTTACAGAAGAATGGGACTCCATTTGTTACTGATCTCCAGTTAGGGTACGACCCATAAACCATTATTGCCTGAGTCAAGCTGCTTTTTCACTCAAACAGTAGTCCACTCATCAAGGTGGTAACATCCCAACTTGGAGACAGGGATGCTTGGGAGACTGTGTCAGAAAGTAAACAACATTCCTCTGCTTCCTTCTCATATACAGATCTAGGTTTTTGATAAATATTTGGCAATCAGTTTAGTCAAGCATGGTAAATATAGTAAATCCATGGTAAATCTCTGCTGGCTATTCCCAGTTATCACCTTACTCTTCATGTGCCCAGATATGACTTTAGAGAGGATTTGCTCCATGATTTCCCCAGGGGCTGAATTGAGTCTGAGCAGCTGGTAATCTCCCAGATTGTTTTAGCCTTTTTTGAAAACTGTCACTACATTTGTTTTTTTTTTTCCTGGTCATCAGGGACCTCCCCCAATCTCTAAAACCTTTCAAAGTTTGTAGTGAACAGCCTCATGATAACATCAGCCAGCTCTTTCAGTACACCTGAATGATACCCATGCAGCCCTGTGGAGTATGTATGGGTTGAGATTTCTCAGGGGATTCCTTACTGAATTCTCTTCTGTGTCTGATAGTAAAGATTAAGTAGGGAATAGAATAAAAACTTCAGGGGACTTGAATTTGTTGCACTTTGTACAGGAGTCAAATTCATCCTTTGGAGTTCAGTACTATATCACAGAGGCAGGCACCGTTGGTTTTGTTTAGTGATGAATGCTAAATGATCATTAAGTCAAAATTTGAAAAATCATCCTCAGAGGAATAGTTGCCATTCACAAGTTTTTGATGGTTCACTTCAAGTCTCTTCAGGAGATCTAAGCTGTACTTACAAGGGTAGGTCTTGAATTTGGTCTTCCAGTATTGCACCAGAGAATGGCCTTGTAGAGGCAGAAGGAAATGTGCTTCTGGGGCATCAGAAATGTTCCTTGCGGATGAGGGTGCTCCAGGGGGGACCAGCAATGTGCATTCTCTTGGTGACTGGAGCACCAGTCCCGCTTCATTCTCCCATCTTTCTCTATCCCTATATAGTTTGAACAGGGTATATTTTTTCCCCTGACATCTACACCAGCAGCATAAAAGATTCAGCAAAAATTTTGAGAATAGCATTAGTGTGGGTTAGCCCCATTTTTGGAGTAAAAACTCAAGACCAGCTTGCTTAAAATACTGATTATTATGTTCTTAGCAGTGTTACATTTTAGCAATACCCACAGATACAGAAATAGTATATGCTTAAGGCAGACACAGGAAAATTATTTGTAATTCTTTGTAAAACTCATATTTCTGAATTCAGCTGAGGTTTTATGGTTAGCAAGCACAGAGGTAAAACTGCCAGCCTATGCTTCGAGTCAGACTACCAGCTTTTGCTCCTGCAAAAACAATTTGCAGGTTTAATCATCTGTTAGTTTGCATCTTACATATTAAGGGCTTGTAGATAAATTATTAAATTGAGAAATTCCAGATAGGCAAATGAACCTCATTGTAACACCTGAAAATTTATCAAGTGTAGTGAAATTTTTTCAGCTACAGAAAGAAATTATGGTTAACCATTGTCAAGCACGTGCAGTTTTCTACCATGCAGGACCTTCATTCTCCCCTCAGTTTGTTAGCTGATGTAGTGACAAGCTGTGGAGAGATGACAGATTTAGCTAAGGATTTGGGAGTCTGAACACCTGTGCAGTGTCATGCATTTAAGAATAGAATGTGACAGCAAAACACATCAACCCTCTAATGTCCAAATGGAAACCACAGGGGTTTTTCCTTCAACTCTTATCCAGAGAAGTAGCTCTCAATCATCACTGTCCAAGTAAAAGTATAAAGCAAAAGCTGTTTTGTTGAGGTCCAAAATAAAGAGGAACAAACAGCATAGGCACACCAAAAACATTCAGTAATCCCCATTTCTTTCTTCTCAGTGGTGTTTGGATGTCCTGCATCGTTGAGGGGTGCAGGTTATTTATGTTTTAGTGGCAATTTCATCAGGAAGCACTTGCTGGTGGGTTAGGACTGTTGACTAAAGCTACTTTGCATACCTTGACTTCTGTGTGACTCGTTCAACCCTCCAAAAAAAAACCAAAACATTTTTTTGTTTTGTATAATCTTCTCCATGGGAGAAAAAATCATAAACCAAGGGCAGAAAGATAAAAACAATCATCTTGCTTGATTACTGGGTTAGATTTGCGCATTATGCTGTCCTCTGAAGGAGCCTACGTCATTGACAGTATTTGAAGGGAACATCTCTACTTCCCATCTGCTTTAATAGTATCCTTGAAAGGTTAATCAAAACTAAAGCACGTAATCTTTTTTTTTTTTTTACGGAGGGAACTAGGCTCCCCAGTCTGTCTGAGGCTCGAAGCCCGCTGCCATCCCCGCCGGCTGCCGGTGTGCTCTGCTCTCCTCTCGGGCTGAGCACAGTTACTGGGCAGCACTACGGGCTGGCAATGAACCCAGCTCATCCCCCTTCTCCCATTACAGAGTGCTAACCTTCCCGCATATGCTCTTTCTTAAGCAAAACCTTTGTTTTCAAAGGCCATATGCTTTTTCTTCATATTGGGTGCAATAATTCAGAGAGGAGTTTTTGGTCTCTCTTTTCTATTGCAATCTTATTAATTGTGTTAAAAAGGGTATTTATTCAGTGCTTTGTGACTACAGTTTCATGTGATTGTGTGATGGGGAATTAAGGAAGGTCCATATTTAGCTCTTCTGTGCTCTCATTTATATATGAGAAAGACAGAAATCTGCTTTAAACTCAGATAAGAATTAGCATTTTGGATGATAAAAGCTATTGCACATGAATGGGTTGCTGCTTAAAATCAATGAAATAAATTAGACTCCCTGTTTAGGAGCACCTGGCACCCTTAGAACCTAGTTCATATAATGAGATCTCTGTTTATTAAAAAGAATTATGTGACAATATGGTTGATTTATTTCAAGATGATTGGCTTAGTAACTATGCAGTATACCAGAGGAAAAAAAAAAAAATTTTTTTTTAATTAGCTCATTTATTTGTGGATGACTGGAAGCACTGCGCATCATGCTCGTCTTCTTTAAAGGTGTGCAGCCATTCGATCCTGCAAGGGACCGAACCTTTTCAACTTCCACGGAAACAGTCTTCCCACCTACAGGACCATCAGCACCGTGCTGATGTTCAGGCATTGGGCCCCAGTCAAAGCCCACAGAAACCAGCAAGAAGTTTCCTTTGAATCCTAAAAGCACTCGATGAATCCTTGCAGGCAAAGGAGCCTTCCTGGAGAAACAGCAAGACAGAAACATGCCTTGAAGTTTTCCCCTACTGTGGTCTCTCTTTTTCCTTTGAGCTGAAACCCCCACCTTCCAACTCCCAAATACTATTAACATACCAGAAAATTAGCATGCTGTGTGCAAGTTTCATATTCATCCTGGTGCAGTTTTATTTCCTCTATTTCCAGGATGACTACTTACACACGAAAAAAGTGCTCTTGCAACACTATTTGGCTGCTTTAGGAGGTTGCCACCTCTCAGCTGAGACAGAACAGTAATTTATTTTTTTATTGTCATTGTTATTATTATTATTGGTGAACCTCTTAGTAACACAAGATGTGTTCAAATTACTTAATATCCAACTAGTATTTTCAGAATAGCATTTGATAGTGTTTCAAATAACTTTCAAGATCTCTCCACTTCATTTCAGTTCTAAATGCAGCTGCTTGTGTCAGCCAAGAGACTGCTGTCTTGGGGGCAAATTCCACTTAAGTGGAGTTAATCACATCAGCATAAGTTGTTTCTATACTCTAGTTTTACACCAATTTAAATAAAATTAGAGGTTTGGATGTTGATTTCTCTTGTGTTGTTAACTTAAGATACTCTGAGTCCCAGATGATTCCTTTTTCCATTCCTATAATTGAACGCTGCGCTCCTCACTTCTCTGCCACCCCGCAAAGCACACAGAACACAAGACAAAAACCTAAATTAAAATCAGAGTAAGGATTTGACTTAAAACATAAAAGAAGTAATAGGGCTGAAATTCCGTACTTATCGCACCCTGTTGTACCTAGATACTGCTGCACATCTGGTATGTGAGATAATGCGCTGTTTAGAGACTGTGTTACGAACACAGAAAATTGGAAATGAGTTTCAAGTCTTAACGCTACATTTCTTCACTACTGGGAGCAAGGCCCTGTTTTTCACTCTTTTTGTAGGTTGTGTGATTTGATTCCCTCTGTTTATTTGCTGTGTAAATAATATAGGCATGAAGGAAATCAGAAAAGGAATGGTTCTGTAAGAAATATTTTGCGCAGCACAGCTGAGAATTTTTTTTGTAAATTCCCAGACTGTATGCCAAGGTTTAACTGTAATATTAGCTACAGCAAGAAATAAGAGATGCTCGGTTGAAGCCATGGGTGGAGCAATAAAAAACACATGTATCTTGTTCGTTCATTTATCATGTAGTATAAATAATTAAAACCAAAGGCAATGGTTAGACATTTTTGACCTGCAACAGTGTATATTCTGTCAGGACTACCTGGTGTTATAATTCGCTTTTGTGACGGTGACACATACCAGTTATTTGCGTGAGTCTAGCCTGTAGCTGTTAGACAGGAGAAGTTAAATCTGCAGCCAGCGTTAAATCTCCAGCTACTTCTTACTGAAACTTGTGGATGTCTGCATGGGTCTGATTTCTGGTAGGGAATGTTTTCCTTGTACATTCATGAAAAACACAAATTTTTTGTTACAAAAATTGGCCAATGTGTAGTACATTTAGTTTTGGACTTAATGTACAGGAAATCAAGTACGTCTCCAAATGTAGAACATCAGACTTAATCTGACCTTTTAGTACTTACATTCTTCCAGATGAAATGCTTTCTCTCTGTTCGTGTGTGTGTGCCTGAATGCCCGTTCACCAATAGTCCTGGCTGAAACGAGATGGTTTCCATGAGAAGCCAGGACACAGAAGAGGAGACTGGCTGTCTTTAACGCAAAGCCTGGTATTAGCGACGCGGTCCCAATGTACAGCACCGGGCGGGGTGGCACCGGGGAGGAATACCATGAGCAGGGAAGCCGTTGGCACGTGGCCGACCCCCTGTTCCTGAATCCAGACCTGAGCAGGAGCAGCTCTTGTACCTTGAGAAGAGCAGAACAGTGGTGGGTACATCATGGTCTGGCTACGAGGCCAAGAAAGCAGCACCCCAAACCAGCAGCATAGCGACCTCTCCTCCTCCCTCCAATCTGTGCTACGTTTATCCTGTGTAGTGACCATGAAGACCAGGGGAGAATAAGCAGCTAAGTGAAGCATGCTGTTGGCACCCAGAAGAAACATCATCTCCTGAGTATTAAGCAGCAATGAAGTGCACACCAAAATTGTTTAGACATTTTGATCCATATTCGGCTCTCAGAATTTTGGCTGAAATTCAGCTAAGCCTCAAGCAAAGTCAAACACAAGCCACATACATCTTATCTGCACTAATGAGGTGTTGCCCTTTGGTGACTGGAAGGAGATCTGCCAAGATTTTCTTTTCTGGAGCATGATTAGGAAATACCAACTCTCTGTTCAGTGAAATAATGTATTCCAGCTTCTTGTTCTCTGAATGTAGGTGATAATAATCCTTGTTTCTCACTGAGAGTCCAGCTGTCCTGCTCTCCTCCGTGCATGGCTTGTGGATGGCAAGAAGCTGCTACTCCTCGAGCAGAAGCTGGAAGGTTCCTTGGTTCAACCCCAGCCAAGATGAACAGGGAAAAATTGATTTATTTACCAAAATCTGTAGCACAGTAGCATGCATATACTTTGCCTACTTTGATGGTCATGCCAGGTCCAGATGAAGTTTGTACCGGTGCGTGATCCAGGCACACAGGGAACTGGCACGGAAGCCGTGCTGCCTTCATCCTCATCCCTGCAGCACCGCAGCAGGTAGGACAGACACATAAGCCCCTACTGAAATGGTTCATTACAAGCAACTGGCGTTTTCATAGATGTCAGGAGCTGTAATGCTATTTGACGTAACAGTTTATTTGCCTGCTCACAGAGGCTCTGAGATTTATAAAATCACATTTTTATTACTGACTCAGTCATGCACGTACATATTTATAGACTTTAGAAAATCTTTGTAATTGATCCAGTAGGGCAGCACATTGAATTTTAATACGAGGGATTACTTGCTGTCCCTGTAGAACCACCTTTTGTATGCACAGGAGGCAGTTTAAAACACCCACAACAGAGTTGCTTTTTTGGCTGTCATACGCTTATGATGAGCTTTGGTGTCGGTAGCGTTACGTTTAGATTTGTTTCCTTCTTTTATCTCCACAATCTATATGAAAACATCCATGATGGAATGTGTGACTTTTTAAGCCTGACATCACTTACACATCACCAGTTCTTGTACTTTTTGCTTATTAGCTCACATCTCATATCTAGTGCTTTAAAAACCTGTTCTTCCTAACCCCAACTTGTTTGGGTTTTGAGATTACTCATGCCACTTGTTAACAACCAGTCCCAAACCCACTCATAAATTGTGCATAGCTTTTTCATACAGACTCAGATTTTGGCTACTTAATGAGAAAGACCTTATTTCATATTAAACCCTTCCAGACAGTGTGTGAATTAAGCAATGACCTGTAAGTTTTATTTGCAGTTATGGATTCTTCAGAACTGGCTCATTCTGCTTTTTAAAAAAATAGTGAGGAGTGATTACTGCATGGTGGCTATTTTCAGAGTAAATCTTAAATTAGCAAGCCTCATTTTGGAAGAAAATTCATTATCTCCTAGGGAGCTTGAGCTGTGGTCAACTGAAAAAGAAAAATCCCCAAAGAAATTTGAATAGTGAAGTGCAAAAGGAACACTCTGTTATCGTGCATGGTCAAGTCCAGGAGTAGGGAAGAGAGTCAAAGGGGTCGGTAATGGAGGAGTGTGGATAATGTAGGCATTATCTAAACTTTTTGGGAAAAAAAAAGTCCACAGAACTGAGTTTCCTCATTGAATGTTTATCCAAACTGACCTCATATTTAGGCCTTTCGAGATTTTGCAGTCAAAGGTTTGGGACACTGTTGGCTGTTACAGCACACGTATCCACTGAAATTTGCTTTCCACTTTGCATTATTCATGGTAACAGAGGGAAGGCTTTTTAAGGTTATGCTTTTATATAGCCGTTCCTCTAAAACATCTTTAGTATGCGCCCGAAGAGAATGCTTCCTGCTGTCTTGTTTCTAGGATTGTACTTTTTCTAGGGTATACGTTTTAGACACATGTGCCTTAAAAGCAATGTGCTAGAGTCCCATTTCCCCTGCGCCCAGTCCTCCAGCGGGTGATTTATCTGCCCTTAGTGCTTGTTTCACCAACTGCAAGCACCCTGAAAATGTTGTTCTCTATATGCCAATTCAAATACATCAAATGCATCATGGGATGAGACCAAATTAATACTTGGGATTATGTGCACAGTAATTCACGGTAAAAGAATGATTGAAAGATGCAAAGTTGTGTTGACTGTATTCCCTTTTTGTTTGATACAGATATGGCATATGTGGAGCAAATAGGTTTGAAATTATATTTTTATATGCAAATGACAGCAATTTGTATTAACTCGTATTGTGCTAGAATGTAACATTTTCATCTGATATAAGCCTTTCTTTCTTCAGGTCCTCTTTCTGTTCTTACAGTGCACGTACAAAGATCCTAGATGTTAAATACCTCAGTAAATTACTGAAAGGGAACAAGCCAGGCACATGTTGTGACATTCTTCCAGTCAAACTAGATAACAGAGTCATCTCCTCTCTCTTTTTTAAACACAATTCATGGATTTATTATATCAGGACAACTGACTAACCAACTTCTAATTAAGCCTTGTTAAACCTTACAAAGCAGCTGTATTTATTTACTGGCTGGACGGCTGAGCCCAGAGAGTTGT
>NW_010544331.1:799-49787 GCF_000687285.1 Phaethon lepturus | reverse complement strand
CTGGGCTTTTGCCTTTCTAATTTTGGCCCTGATGAGTCTATGCATTTAGCTTTAAAAGAAAAATAGAATAAAACAGAGGTATGCTCTGTACTAGTTAGTACTAAACATATATATGCATTCCTCCAGCATTTACAAAAAGTAGTTGAAGATTATCCACTGGAAACATTTCAAATATTTTATGTCACTTCTTAGCTACCAAAGCATATTCACACTCAGCCCTTTGCAAATTCTTCTTTATTTTATGAAGTAATATTATTGGGAAGAGAGTTCTCAATGCTACAGCTGTAACAGTGATGAAATATTTTCTTGATGAGTGAGTCTTTCTCCACTTCAGGAAGTACTCTCAAAGACGCAGGATCTCTGGATCAGAAACTGTGATTCAGTACGAATTTGTCCTGTTCAGCAGAAAGTTCTATAGCCCAAGCTGGAGGTTTCAGCTGAACGTAATTACAACTTTTAGTAAAAGATAGAATTTACCAGGAGACCATCTGATAATTAAGACGTGAAAAAAGGCCATAGAGAAAAAATACAGTTTCCAGAATTATAT
This sequence comes from Phaethon lepturus, assembly GCF_000687285.1. NCBI lineage: Eukaryota > Metazoa > Chordata > Aves > Phaethontiformes > Phaethontidae > Phaethon > Phaethon lepturus. The sequence goes on along the minus strand of NW_010544331.1, from coordinate 49,240 downwards.
TCTAAGAATAAACATGAAATTGAAACGTTTCTATTACTCTGCAGAACCGAACATGATATTTAACATATTTGACCATTACATTTTCTTAAATAACTTTCTCCTAGTTCTCAAATAAATAAAACAGGAAGTGTAAGAACCCATTTTCAAACAGCAAGCAGAGGTTGATATTCATCCCATGTAATTTTTTCCATCTAAAAGTTAAATATTTAGTGTCACATAAGTTTCTAAGACCTTACTCTTTACTGAACAGGCAGTAAAGAGAAACATGCCATTGTTTGAAGAGCCCATTCTACAGTTTGTGCACTGCCTGTGGAATATGCCTATGATCTGTTACCAGTGAGCTGTTTTCTCCTTCTCTCTTTCTCTTCTGGAGGAGTTACCTGTGCAAATGTGCAAAGACATTTTTGGTTTGGTGTTGCTTTTTTTTGGTTATTTGTTTGCTTTATTGAAATTTTGATCTGATTTTCCACTGGAGTCGGTGAGATGGATTGCCCTCTGAAGACGCCTCTCTCTCTCTCCGTTGCCTGCCTGCACAACTTAGGTAAAATGCTTACATTTGTGTAAGCCACTTTTAGTTACTTTGAGTAACTAAAATGTAGTAAATCTGACTGACAGGTTCCAAAATACAGTAGTTTCTTCACTGATATTTCAAATCATCAAATATATCAAATTACCAATGTGCGATGCTGGGTTTAGTAGATGCCAAAAAGAACAGTCGTTGGCCAAACGTCATAACATATTTAACAATGATCATTTTTAGGAAATTGAGTTGTCAGAGAGGTCAGTAGGATGATAAACAGTGAGCTGTGTGCAACTGCTGCAAAGGACCACCTAGCTGAATGGTCACAGTTAGCAAAACATACAGTTATAAATATAGTGATTTATATACTCTAATGCAAGGAAATAGTTAACTGGGAGCAAAAATCCAAATATTTTTCTTTGAAAAGCAGTATTACAGGAAATTATAAACATCTATCTTAGCATAATTTCTTCATGCAATGTTGTGGCACAAACAGTTAACAAAATTCTCATATACCACAAAACAGAAGCAAGGAACAGTCTTTCCCTATGCAAAATTTTGGTGAGACCACTCTTATAACACTTATTTGCACTGCAAAGAATGTGTGAAGTAGAAAATTTAGAAGGGAGCTACAGAAGTGATACAAGGTTATAAAAAAAAAAGCTAAAAATATGGAACTGAAGGTGCTCCAACTAACTTATCAAAGGAAAGGTCAAAAGTGTGGGTATTTACAAATGGAAAAAATGTATCAGAGAAACAGATTTTATGTCCTTCATAAAAACTTTCAAGACACTTTTTCATGCATAGGGAGTGAAAATGAATTCTCCAAGTGTGAGCTGGCAAGCCAGAGCTGAAAAATTAAGGAAAAGGAAAATTATCAGTGGTATGGTGCATGTGCCCTAATGCGGAAATCTAAAACTGCAACCAAGTTTAGGTTCTCTTTAAAGTTAACGGAAAGAACCAAGCACCTTCAGAGGACAATTCATCTCATCCTAAATAGAAGCCTGAAATTACATGGAACACATGGTCATACCTGTTTCTCTCCTCTCCCTAGAATAGGAGCAAAAATTACTAGCTCAGACTGAGATATCTATGCTTTACATGTCCAAAGTTAGGTGAGATGTATCCTAGCCCATATTGCTTTTTAAAGCCAGACTGTCTTCAGGAGTTGCAGTGTTATCACCAGAAAACTGATAATCTGTATTTTTCTTTCTCCTGGGGAGGAAACCTTATCCCCTTGCCTGAATATGAGAGTGTAGAGAGAAAGAAAGAGGGAATCTTTCAGTAGCTTAGGGCAGTAGTGCATAATCACTAGATTTTTCATTTCAGCTTTCAACTTGAAATTACAGATCTAACTTCCATTTGTGACTGCTATGACTGTACTGAGATTAGCATTTACCATATCACTTTCTACAGCTGGTATCAGTGAAAATATTTATGCACACAGTGAGAGGAGAAAAGTATCTGCCAAAACCTGTGGGTGCCACTAAAAACAACATTTCTTTCAAATCTGTGTTTTTGTACAGTGCACAGCACAATGGTACTCTGCTTACAGTTTGAAATACCAGACACTTCCATAATCCAAAAAAAAACCAAAGTAAAAATAATTATTGCCCTGTAGTAGTAATTATATCTAGAGCAAATTAGGCACTGTAAGTACAACAGAGCATCAGTTATGCCACCTCAGTGGGGTGAGAGATGTTGACTTTCTAATGAAGCCCCCCTGTAACAGATGTAGCTGTAAAGTCTAGTCTTAACTTTAAGCTCTCCTTAGATTTTTCAATAAACAGATATAGCACACATGAAAATAAAACCAAGTAAAATACAAACATGCAGAGCTCCCTTAGGCTTAGACTATGCATAGTAAACCAGTTTAGAGTTTCAAACACTGTGATGGTAGCAATCATTCTTAGATACTTTATTCACTCAGAGATGATGGGGTGCTACCAGAGCCAGACAACTAAAAACCAGATGGATTGTGAAGTCTGTGCCAGGTCTTCTCAATAGAAATTGCTGAACGAACTGTTCCTTCTTACCAACATTTGGCAGAGAATATTTTGGAGGTTTTTAATTGCCATTGGTACAAATTGTAGAGAGGTTTGTGTGATGGTGACGGAATGCTGACCTCACTGAAGAAAGACCAGTTTCACCTTAGTTAATGAATAATAGTTGCCATTTTCTGTAATTGTTCCCCCCCCTTTACTGTCACAAATGGTCTTATGATAATAATCATAGTACATAATCTGACACAAGTGCTCTTAAAGAAATTTCTAGTAAAGGACTGCAGCCTCTGTGGGAGGTAACTGTTGGAATTATCTTAAACCACTACCTGTCTTCCACTACAATAGAAAAGGCCTTTAATCGAAATAATCCTTTTTCAAACGAGCAACTTTTTTTTTTTCCCTCTGCAATTCACTCATCTTAGAAAGAGCACTATAGCTTTTGTGCATAACTTAATTCATTCTTCAAGACAAGTACAAAATTTGTCACTGACATTTAGCGCCAGCCGTAGGCAATGGATAAAATGAACTAGTTAGCAATTTAACCTGTAAAAAAAACAGAGTGGGATGAACAATTTTCTGCCATCAAAGCAAATGGCTAACATTTAGCAAGATTTTATTTTTATTTTTCAGCCCATCCCATCCTCAAGAAGAAAGAAGTCAGGCTAACATTTTTTCTGGGTCCTAAATCTTCCTCTCAGCCTATTTCTTTAATGGTTTAAAGTAAATGACTATCCAGAGGATAATTAGGCACTGTGCTGTCGCATCGTGTCAGGTCACAGCTGGATTTAGTCAGCATTAACCTTTGGGGAGAATTGGAATATCAGTATCATTTAAAATTAAAGACGTGTAAGCAGGCATTTCTGGAGATGTTAGAAAAGTAATTGTCTGTAAATTGTTTGACCTTGAGATTTAATTGCATGCACAACACACATTCTAGCAAGAACCCTGGACTGTGTTCATTCTCTTTCACCTCCGTACCTCACTTTGCAGAACCCATTAAGCTACCTGTGGATTTTTCTGTAAAATATTAAAGATTGTTTTACAGTGGGAACAAAAGCTTTTAAGCACGACCTTTTGCAAACAAAACTGTTAAATAGCTGTAGTATAGACCTCACCTATTTGAATCCAGTCTTTTTATACACTTAGAAATATTTATATATACATAGAAAATACTCCTGTTAAAGAGCTACGCTTAATTTTTATTCCTTTTTTTTTTTCTTACTAACAAGTTTGCATATTATGCCTTATTCCCCTTTTCCCTAATGAGACAGCTTATGCTTTCAAAGTCCCTCAAGCTAAGCAAATCTCTCCACTGCTTCCACTGTTAATAATGAAACTTCATAATTATACAAATCCAAGGTGGCCAATCAGCTTCTCGGGCTGAGCCTTCGGGTACCTCATGCATTATTTATGTGGCACTCAGGCCTGTGAACTCACTTGCTTATATTAGAAGCCTAATTAATATTTAATCACACGTAGAGAGGGCACACAAAGCTGTGCTAGTCCCCGAAAGAAGTGCAAGTAAAAGTGTACACAGGTGCTTGTTTGCTTGTGTGTGTGTGTGCATGCATGTGCATGCTATAATATGCCCGCTCAAATGCACTGATTAGAAATACTCCTCTCAGATTGGGAACGAGGCAAGTCTTTGAAGATGCTAACGTATGCCGATAAAGACATACATAGTTTTGATCCTGACTGCAAAACGGCTTTCTCAGGTCATGCTGAAACCAGTTGAGACTCTCCATGAAGATTTCAACATATGAAAACCAATGCCAAAGAGAGCTGCTTAGGTTTGTTGGTTCAGGAATTACTTTCTACATGCCTACACACATCCTTTCTATATTCCTGGAGCCAGACTCCCCATTCATACTGGCACTAAGTTATCTGCTCTTGTTTTTACGGCAGTTCATGAGAAAAAGTAATGATACTTCCAAGTACCCTCACTTTCTGGGTACATGTCATAACCACCTCTTCCCTGGCATAGGAGTGCTGGATAATCCCAGCTGCTAGCTTGTATAGAGAAGAAAGTTCTTGAAACAACCTTATATATGATGATGATGATGATGATGATGATGATTTAAGTTGTAGAAGATGCCACTTGTTACTGGATTTTTTTTCTAGAAAACTTTCATGTTAGTTGATGCTGAAGTATTTTCATGCTCACCTATCATTGTGCCTCTACCTGCAAAATCCTCAGTTGTCACTTCCTTTTTGTCTGCGTAGACTCTGACAGACCATGCTACAGTATGAAACTTTTTTGATGGGAAGAGAGAGACAGCCATATGAAACAAGATTTCTTTGAATCACATATCTTGAAATGAATACGTTTAATGGGGAACATTCCTTCATTAACAAGAACTAGATGAATCACAGTGATCTTCTTTTTTTCATTCACTTTTCTAACTAAAATAGTAGTTACTATTTTAACACCAGACTAGGCAAGTCAAAAGACAGACAGCGCTGAAAGTAGACAAGATTTGTCTTATTATTGCAAATTTCACTTAGCCCAATGTAGTTTAGTATTAAACAAAATGTTTCATCCCATTGATACTACTATTATTTCAATCAACATTTCCAAAGAAACCATTAACTTTTCTGAGTTATTAATAAACATTGCTTTCATTTGTATTTTCACTAGCATTGTCTCCCCATAAACAGTAGCAAATAGGACTTATGGACTTCATTCTAAAATCTGCTATTAAAGCATTAATGTAGCCTTGAAATGATTGATCTTATCAATATATAAAATGGCTGTAAAATGGAAAAAACAAGGAACTCTGTTTTGGCGGTCAGAAGAAGAGAATTAGGAAGAAAAAAAGTGAGGACTCTTAGGAAGAAAAAGAGTGAGGGTAAGGACAGTGGTGAGGCCACATGTGGAATACTGTGTCCAGTTCCGGGCTCCCAAGTACAAGGGAGATGTGGAACTACTGGAGAAAGTCCAGTGAAGGGCCACTAAGATGATGAAAGGGTTGGATCATCTGTCCTATGAGGAAAGACTGAGAGAGCTGGGACTGCTTAGCCAGAAGCAGAGAAGGCTCAGGGGGATCTTGTCAGCATGTACAATTATCTGAAGTGAGGAAATGAAAAGGAAGGGAGCCAGGCTTTTTTCAGTGGTGCACAGTGACAGGACCAGAGGCCATGGGCACAAACCAAAACACAAGAGGTTCCTCCTGAACACCAGGAAACACTTTTTTCACTGTGAGGGTGAGCAGGCCCTGGCAAAGGCTGCCCAGAGGCTGTGGAGTCTCCATACTTGGAGATAGTCAAAAGTTGTCTGAATATTTTTAGTTACTTCAAAAAATCTGTGTGAGCAAAATTTGTTGAAATCATGTCTGACAGCTCTGGTGATATTGATCCAGGTTCAGAAACTCTGTGAAACTTTAAATTGGTAAGGAATCTTTACAGTCTTAAATGGTGTGCTACACAAACAAAAAGTATTACAATTATTAAACAATTAAGTGAAGTACTATAAAACATTGCAACAATTGTTCAAGTGAAGGAATCCCTCCTTCTCCTTCTAGTCTCACTTCTCTCTTAATATCCAGATTCCAGAGCTTAAATTTGTCATTGCATCAACTTAAACAGTAAAACAGCCTATCAATGCAGCCTCAAAACTAAGTTGGATCTGAGTGGTGCGAAATACTTTTTGGAAAACAACTTAAAAGATGTATGAAAATGTATGACTTCATATATTTGACACCAAAGTTCTTAAAATCAAACTACTCTTAAGAAACTATTAATCGCCTCGAGGCATCACTTCCACTCCATCACTTCGAGGCTACAGAGGACCTTCCATAGTAAATTAATAGAAATAAATTAGTTGGTCCACCATGCACTCCATACCATTCCATGTATGTAATATATGCACACACGATATATTGACATCATTTTGCTAAACACCTCTGGCATCCACTGAAAAAATAGACATGCATATATTAGCTCAGTAATATGTTCTAAATTAAACCAAATTCCAATTTATCTGGATATTTTTTCCCCTTTCAGGGACAAAAACAGTGAGGGATTAAATGTATGCCAGAACCCTGTACCAAGCATCTGGCAAATTTACGGTTTTTTGCATCCATTTTCCAGTGCTACAGTCCCAGAGGTGCATGAAATGAGAAGAAACATTTGTTGTAGTTCCAGGGAGAGTTTGCAATTTCATAACTCTTATTTAAGATACTTTCGTTTAAAAAAATAAAAGACTCGCAACCATGTTTACACTATTTCCTTACAACAACAGTCATCCAGAATTTGAAATGAATATGTTTAATGGGGAACATTCCTTCATTAACAAGAACTAGATGAATCACAGTGATCTTCTTTTTTTCATTCACCTTTCTAACTAAAATAGTAGTTACTATTTTAACACCAGACTAGGCAAGTCAAAAGACAGACAGCACTGAATAATATCAGCAGCTGCAGAGGTAAAATGAATTTTTTTTTCAAAGTCATCAAAAAGTGGGTTGATTTTTCAGTATTGTGCATATATATTTTCCAATATTTTTCCACATAGTGGTTGTTTGCTAAACGTGCCATTATGCCACCAACTTGAAAGCTTAAACTTGATCTACCTAAGACCTATCTACTAAACAGGACAATAGAGAGAAAAAAAAAGATTTAAAAAAAAATATCATCTAACATTACCAGCCTTCCATATTCCATTCCAGTTTCAATATAGGATTGTTCTATTAACTGTATTCTCTAATGGTCTGGTCAGCCTACCATTAAATTATTCAAATAAAGAGGGACCTGATTCTCAGCTGGCATATATCAGTATAGTTTCATTGATTTAAATAGGGCTATACCAATTTACATCTCCTGTGAATCATGCCCATCATCTCAGTCAGAACGATTAAATGATTAGTTTCCTAGTGTATTAGCATAAATTGGTAATAACTAATGAGTGCTCATAATTCTCTGCCTTTTTGTAAAGCCCTTTTCAAGCACAGGAGCATTCACCTGTTAGAAGGGTGAATACATAAGCTGTTGTCACATATGCAACTGAATAGTGTTACACAGCACAGCCAAAAACCATGGAAAAGAGTACAGTCCTTCTGAATCTACAACTCGCAATGCTCGAGAAAGTCAAGGGAACTTTTAGCTGAGATTAAACAAACAGATGCTGCTTTTTTACAGTCATACAAAATAATACTGCAATGAACAGCCTAAGAGGGTATTAATTTTATGCTATAGAAAGACTAATGTGCCTTTCTTTGAAAGAAAACATTACTCCAGAAGCAGAATATATGAGAAACATACCAGGTTTTAACAAAAATAGGATGAATCAGCAACTGCCGTATGAAAGAAAACATTAGTTATAATATCATGTGTGTAAACAAATGAAAACCAGTGAAAGCTCTTACTGTAGTATGCCTTGTGCCAACAAACTCGGCACCACCTAAGGTGTGCTTTTCCCCAGCCTTTAGTAATTTTAGGCTTCAGAGTGAAGCACAGATTTTTATCCTCTTTGCCACAAGAGGAACACTTTCTGGACACTTCGGCAGCTTCAAAGGATGGCAGAGAGAAGAGTAAGAAAAGTGCCTGTCACAATTCCAGAAGCCCCTCCTTCCTAAAAAAACCCCAGGTTTTCTTGCACATTAGTCCAAAGCAAAGGAATAAACTCCACCGATAACCAAATCCCATAACAAACCCCCTACTTTTTCCCATGTAAAATCCATTTTAAAACAGTAATTTAAACATAAGATATTTTTTCTGGATAAATAAAAGCAGTAGAATAGAAAAAAAAAAAAAATCACACAGGGACAAATGCTCATCCCAGTACTTACTCTGCAGCAAATATAATACACTAAAGATGTGCTATAAAACTTGAGAGAGAAATAATTGATTCAAAACACTTGTCCATAGAGTGAGGTGATGTAAGTTAACAGACATTCTTGGATAGGATCTATTAAGACCATGTCCAGCTCAGCAAGAGGCATTTCGATAGTTCCTTTTGGTTTTGTGTACTTCAACTTTTAAAGGTACAGTAATGTTGAAGGGATTTATCATAAAACAAAAGTAATAAATACACTCAGAAACATCAAGTTATATCTGCTCTGCTTACAGCTTGCAAAGTATATGAAGAAGCTTAATAAAGAAAATACAGACTTTGGGAAACAGAAATGATCATGAAATCACTAAAAATCTCTCTGAACGGAAAAAGGAAATTAAAAAAGAGGAGAACGAAAGAGAGAAAGAAAGAGAAAGGGCAAGAAAAAAGGAGAGAGAGAAAGAAAATATAAGTGAGAGAGAGAGAGAAAGAATATGAAACTAACCTTACTCACAGTCAAAATGTCATTCAGCAATCTTGCTTTCATTCCTAGAAAGTACCTGTATTAAACCCATTTTTATTAAAAGTGGCATTTGCTGCCCGGCTTGACTTCACGTTATATATATATATATACACACACACATATACACACACACACACAGAGACATACAGTCAATTTTTGACTCCTGATCAGAATAATTCATTTCAAATCCTCACTTCATTTTTTTTATCCAAGGCCTGTTTGGAGTTTCTGTACAAATTTAGGAATATCAAGACCTTGAACTTCACCGCGGGTGTTCCCAGTATACATTATAAAGAACAAATTCTTAGAAATAACTCTCAAACACCATGTACCTTTTATAACATATTTTTCAGAGTTTTGCTGATAAAAAGTAATGACCCGACATAGCTAGGAAACTTTGGTGTAAATTACATTTATAACATACCTGTGTTTATACACTTGGATAAGTATGTATCAGATGGCTATGTCCAAGCATACACTCATCTATGCATTATACTTACATGTATACATATATATGTGTGTATGCATTTACCAAAAATCTTCAAAACTGATTCAGCAATTAAACTGTTTTTCTCAGCAATTAATGCATCAGTAATATAATTGTCAATAAAGTTGATTTCCACCACTACCCAGCTTTTCTAGCTTTACTTTGAAATTCTAATTCACCATTTTACTAATCCAAATTAAAAAAAAAAAAATCCACATATAAAACTTTATGTGTTTCTTTCATTCGACTTTTGTAAAACTATTGAAACTTGGTGCTCACTTTAAAATCTCAGCTAAAAGAGCCATCAACTAAAACTATTTGTGCAAGAGCCTTGCTTTTTTAAATTAATGGAGCATAAACTGATTTTAGGCATAGCTTCCCCAGTGTTTCTTCATGTTTTCATATGTGCTACACAGGAAGAAAATGTACAATAGGATACACGAAATCCCACTTCGGAAGTTGGAAGACTGAGATCAAATCTGCAATTTTTCACTCCATTTTCTTACGAGTGTCTCGGTTCTAGTGTGAGAAGAACAAGTACTAGAGATATTTGCTACTTGGGTACACTTACACAGAAACATTTCTTCTACACTTCCTTGAAAGTCAATGGGAGGTTTTCTGTTAACTTCACTGAGGTAAGGCTGAGACATTATACAGCAAAAAAAAAAAGGCATTGCTCTTGATGACCCACAGTTGGTTTGCATTCAAGTTTTACTCTTTTACCACCTCCTTCCCTCTGAGTCTAGAGAAATGCAATAAAGTCTATATCTTCTCTACAACCTCTGTCTTAAATAGCAAGGAAGGCAACAAGAGAATGACACTGAAGTGCCTGGCACTATATCCTCCATTTCTGCCACCAGCAGTACAATAAAAACTCCTCTTTGCAGTATAGAGACAAGACTTGTGTGCAGTCTACATTACAATAATGATAAAAATAAAGGAATTGAGTTGACTCAAAATACAACTGTGTGAAAGAATCCTATTATACATTTGATTCTGATGTATACCTCTGATATACAACTGCTGCCTTCTCTAATCTCTATTGAGTGCAATGCTATCACCTAGAAATGCAAAAATTAAAACCAAAGTAAGCATTTCTTTGCAAAATATTGTGGTTAGGTTAGAACTGCTGAGACTCTCCTACACGCTGGGGGTATCCTCACAGTGTTTAATGAGTCTTTTAATTACAGAAACTTTAAGTCAGTAGTTTTAAGTTTTAGAGAAATCATAACAGTAAGTTTTAAAGGAACTCTTCACTGTTTCTAATTGTAACTTAGCTGGTAGGGACTGTGAAATGAAATCGTATTGCAATCAGTGTCAAGAGCTTAACATTTTGGATTTTATACGCTAAATGTCATTCAAGAGTTACACTCTGAAGAAGTGCATTCCAATGTGATACCTAATCGGTAGCCTTTTCCAGAGTTACAATTTTCCTACTTTGCTGCTGAGCATCTGCATATTAATAAGTAACAACATTTAATGAGAGGAAGCACTTCAAAGTAACACACTTAACTCACTGCCTTTATTCACTGTATCAGTAAAAAGTGTACACATATGCCAAAGGGAAGTTATGCCTTTAAACTGCAATTCTGAATTGCAACTAACATGCTAAAGCAAGGATGTCACAGTTACACATAATTACCATTTCTACAGGAGCCTGTTTCCTGTGGTGACAGTAGCATATTTAAAAGATAGCATTTTCAGTCTTTGATGTCACTTTTCTCATACAAAACTGTTTTTTTCAGTAAGAGTCCCATTCGCTAACCAAGCCTTATCCAGTAAAGCACTTAAGCATATGCGTAGATTCCATTTATTTCAAAGGAATTTTAGGCACATGATTATGATTTTTTTTTTTTTCCAAAAAGGATTGGACTTAAGTATATGTTTAAAATGCTTTGTCATATGGGAACCTAAAATAGGAACATAACTCCTAACTGCAATACTACTAATACTCCTGACTACCCAGGAATTTTAGTGACAACAAGTTTTATCACGTTTTACAGGTTTGTTTTTCCAAACAGTATTTTAGTATCATCTTGTCTTATCACATAACACATGCTGTAAGCTTATTACAAGCCAACAAAAAGTTTGAAAAAATATTAGGCTTGATCATATTTGAAACTTTAATACTTTACCAGTGCTCCTCATGGTTTAAAGACCATAAGCTTTAAATACCACAGCAGCTTTTTTTTTTTTTTTTTCCATATTTGAAATGCGAACGCTAAGAAAGGTATCTGCTGTTTATACAACAGGTTGTAAACCATAAATTCACAGAGAAGCCAGGGGAAAAATCCTTCCTATGTCTCCCGCATTTCTCTTTCCATCTTTTGCTTTTTCTCATTCGTAATCACTGTAATAAAAATGGTGTTTTCCTGGATAAATATTACAGAACAAAAAATACAGTGTGATGGGGTCCCTTATACTACCAATATTTTTTCCAGCAACCTAGCTATAAATAGTGCCCAGATTGTACAGCAACAGAAACTGTCATCTATTCCCCTTGTACAAAATACATGTGTGCTACTCAAAACCTGAGGAAACCCTTTTTAAGCAACTCTGTCATTGAAGTCACCCTTTATAGAAAAACTTACTAATACCTTGGTGGTGTTTGTTGTTGGGGCTTTTTTTTATGTTCGTTATAACACTTTATGGTGGTTTTGATATTGATACACTAAGGGTGTCATGTTGGGAAGACTGTGGTATCGTCATTCTTCCAACAGAAAACTGGGTGCAGTTTTCCTTGGGGCCCTTTTGTAATGTTCATGTCTAGGGTAGACCGTAGTGGCTGTTGAGGTATGTGTAACACATTGCCTCTTCTTCATAAATTGATTACATTTTCTCTCAGGATAATTTCTTACAGCTACAGCACAGAATTGAAAATTTAGAAATGTACTTTCTATTTCTCACTGGGCCACAGACTTCCTGTGTGGGTCTTGAACAAATTGTTTTAGTGACTCTACCGCTGCTTTTCATATCTGAAAAGTAGAGATAAAAGCAACAGGAGGACTTCAAGGCTTAATTCACTAAAATTGGCAAAGAATTTTCAGGTCAATGAATGAAGGCTGCTACAGATTAACATATTAAAAGTTTTAGTAATTTATTTGTGATCTACTTTAACTGATACAAGATGTTTCTAAAGTAGAAGCAACAGGAAAATGTAACACTATGTAACTGGTATACATGTCCAGTTTTATAGATCAATAACTATAACTGAAAGATATTAATGTGTTTGCTCTGTTTGGGCTGTGTACCAGAGTACTATCATACACTTCAGGAATAACCTTCTTCCAACAGAAAGTTAAAATAAAGCGAAACACAATATAAATACGTACTTCATGTCTATACACACATACACAGTACACCTACAGTCAACATGTGCATTGAGGTACTAGTCCAAAGAAAAAGATTTTTCCATGACTGTGTTACAAGGCTGTAATTCCTCAAGCTCAATAATACATGTTGTAGAAGTGTTCTGAAATAAAATGCCTGTAATTAACTAATGTATGATATTATATAAGATCCTTTGTTTAATATATGTCCTCATATTAATGCACTGTGGTTAAGGGAAAAGAAAATAGTTAGCAGAGGAAGAAAAGACATATTTGTATTTTTAAAAATAATAAAATCTGCTTTATTCCAATAGTATTTTTCTTCATGATTTTTTCCTTTTAAAAATAAAAATTCCATTTTCCTGTCTGAATTCAAAATGATTGACTGGAGCACAATATTAAGTAATAAATAAAACAGTCCCAGTGCCTGAAAGAGTCCTGAATAAAGAGAAAATTATTTTTGGATTTTCCTTCTGATCAGATATGAAATATTCTGAAACGCCACCTCTATAATTTGATAAAAAGCTTGATATCCCCAAATGAAAATAGGATTCAGCACTTTCATTTTTCTGTCTCTAAAGGAACCTCTAGGTAAACTGATTTTAAAAAAATGAAAATCTCAAGCATAAAGGTGGGAGTAATGAAGCAAGTTTAAATATGCGCTGACCTTTGAAATGAACTGCATTCCACGTTGTTTGGCCAAGAAGCTGGCTGTGTTGCTGTCTCCATCAATTTCCACAGCATAAAAGATGTGGGTTTTGGAGCTGCCCTGCTCTCTGGTGGATGTTGATAGGCATCGCCGCAAATACACCAGTGCTGATAGTAACAGCCTTATGTTCATTGCTCTGAAATATTAAAAAGAAATCCACAAGGGACAAAAGTGTAAGCATCTTCTTTTGTTGTTCTTGTTCACCATAAGAATTTACCCAGAGGTGGCTGTATTTTATTTTTCCCTTCTTTGGTTAAAAAATAAAATCCTACAATGTTTTATTTAGTAGCAATATTAAACTAAAACGAAGAAAGCAAAACACAACATTATTTTTGGAGGCTAAGAGTATTATGCTGTTTGACAGTATCTATAAGCAAAGTAATATTCTGTTATATGATTTTATTCATACAAATTCAAAAATAAAAATGTACACTATTTTGCAGCTTTAGTTATGTAATATTTCCCTTTTTCCACTCCTGGTTTATAATATAAGTTTCACTAGTTTTATTCTGTGTTTTGCTATCTCAAGCTGTTCACTAGACCTTCTCTGAAAAATTTCAGTGTTTGATATCAAAATGGAAGATTGCCACTTGAATGTACAGTAATTTTAATAACCATCCCTGATCTAAATATCTGTATATCTGTTCTAAGTCCTTCTGTAATATATTTTATCAAATGCCAGTTCAAAAGACCATCTTATGATCTGATCATATGTTGCCTAGAAAAACAAATGATAGAAAGATGACAAAGTCAAGATTATACACATGAGAAGTACTACAGGTATCTTAATTAGGCAACATTCATACCTGGCTGAAAATTGATTCTGTACATGCCAACTCTTAGGCACTAGATACTGGCTTTAAAAATATGACAGTAGTAAGTAACAAAATCATCCTGAGTGACATCCTGATGTTTCATCTGTGATGAAACAAGAAGGGTATGTTTTAAGTAGATGTGCTATCAGGTGCAAACAGTGGTAGAAATCCAACTAACTTTTCCACCTGCATTCCCATTCTTTTATATACCTGTTAAGATCTGTACAGTAACAGGGTTTAAGAATTATTTTTTAAATGGATGGGACAATATAGTTTTTCATGTTATAGATAGTCATGTTCATTTATATGCTTGCAATGTTTGCAGCAATTATTATTCAAATAGTATTTTAAAACAGCAGTTAGATATAAATTAGCAGTGGGACCATACAAATATGTAGAAACAAACCGTTGTATCAATATAATATTTGAAGATATACATCTGTCTTTCCTAAGCCATGTCTTTCAATTGCATCCTTCTTGGAAGTACAAGAATTAACACAAAGCAGCCAGTGACTGAATTCTACCCCCACACCCAGTAGTAGCTCCTTTTAATACTAGGTACAAATTAAGGTGCAACAGGAAAAACAGTTTTTCCTCATATCTCTCAGTCTGCAAAAATACAAAACTACGATCTTTAACTGAAAAAATATACTTAAGGTATCTGTACAGTTAAAGATGAAAATCAGATCTTGAGTGAGATCCTACTAGCTAGATGTTTCTGAAAAGGCCTAGTAAAACCTAGGAATATGGAATCCCTACAAAGAATCCAGAAACACTGTGTTAGTACTGACGTAGAGATCTGCAGAATTTAGTAATTTTTTTCAAGCTGATAGGTTTGGCAAATTTGACCTGACCCAAATGGAGCCACTCTGCAGATTAATTCTTTTGACTACCAATCAATTTCCCAGGGAAAAAAAATACAGAAAAAAATTCTACAGACAACACAATGCAAACATGTCTGAGAGGTATTTCTTATATACTAGTGGCTTATGCTAACTGTTACTAGAACTGGAAAACAAAATGCTGGGAGATTAAATGGGAAACAATAATAAAAAGCAATAATCACTGAAAGCCTCTGCTATTCATATATACGTTAGGAAGCTTCAACCATCAAAGTAATATTAGCCATATGTGACATCAAGATGACACCTAGAAAAACAGTTGATTGACAAACTGGAGAAAAAAGACTCTACGATTAGTAAAAATTCAGTTGTCTATTTCTGAAAACAACTGGTAATCCTGTAAATGTATATTTTCACAGAAGAATTATACACTTAATAATTTTCCTTCCACTGACTGGATTCTTGCTCTCCAAGAAATTACAGATCCATCCTAGAAAGAGGAGCTGGTAAACCCACTCAAACACACCTTCAAAAGCAAAGTCAATAGTTTAAAGAATATTTCAAAGGTACAGGTAATTGGACACCTTCACAAACATGATGCTGGAGCAAACTAAAACAGGTGTAGTTTCACCCCAATTATTAGCTCCTGAAAACAAAGTGGGTGGGGAAAATACATTATTTTACTTTTACAAAAATTCTATCTACTTCTTCGTGGAAACCTTTGGGTCTCACCCATAAAGTGGAATAGGGACTTAAATTCAGCATGAGATGAAAATTTACCCAAACCTGGACAAGATTAATAAGGCTTTGAAAACTGCAGTAACAACAAGGTCAGGAGAACCATGTAACAGTTGAAAATTGAAATCATGAAAGATTCTATCTGCACAAAGTAATCCCCATCCCAAGACTGATCCTATATTTCTCCCATAATGCAGTTTTGCCCTATGTTCCAATCCATATATTGGGAGAATAAAGAGACTGTCTCGCCTATACTCTCCAAAGGCAGTACTAACAGAAAGTAAACTGGACAGAGGAGGATCTGTGTGGCAGTAGAATGGGAGAATGGACAGCAAGGGGCTGCTGTTGGGCATCAGTAAAACCGGTGATTTATGTTAGAAGCCTTGGATTGACTGATTAGGATGACTAGGACTGAGAACTGAGTGCCAGGGCAGTGGAACTATGGCTTGAAAGCAAAAGAGGGTACAAAAGAACCACAATACCAGTGAGAGGCTGAAATAAATAAATTATTTACACACCTGGACTCACCGGAACCTCAGCTGATATACAGTTAGTTGTTTCAAGTGACTTGAAGTACAATTGGTTAAACAGAACTAGAAAAGAGTCAGCAATGATAGTAAGTCTGGAAAGATCCAACATTAGATGAAGAGATCTGAGTGATTTAGGGAGGAACAGATTAGAGAAGGGGAGAACGGAAAGAAGTACAAAGGGCTGAGGAACAGCTGATTGCAGAGAAACAAATGCAGCAAGGAACCACCAGCATGCAACTGCGATTACCTGGGCGAACAGACCTGGGGCAGGGATATTAGCTCTGAAAGAGGAAAGAAGGAGAAAGAACAAGTAACAAGGAAAACTTAACCAGGCTGTGAAGAACAAACCAGAAGACTCTATAACCTTCAGACTAGCTCTTCTCCACAGTCTGGAGCGAAATCCTACCTTTGAAATCTTGCTGTTCCACTGAAATCAGAAAACACAAAGGAACCACGTGTCTTAATTCCACCTACTGAGCCACAGGGATAGTTAAAGCCTGGTACTTTGAAGAGCGTGTGTTCTTTCAAACAACAATGTTCTCTGCTGTGGATTTAAGGATTCCAACCCCATTTATGCCTCCATGAGGATATCAGCAAGTTGCCAAAGGCTGACATTTCTACTCTAATCACCCTCCTAAGAAAAACCCAAGCATGAGTTAATCATACACACAACATACTACATTAATAACATTTTGTAAAATCCAACATAAAAAAAATCCAAATTAAGACTACTGGTGTAAATTGTATATAGAGAGTGAAAGGTATTTTTAGAGGCTAGGAAAAGGGCAGTTAAAAGCCTGAATGTAGTCAGGATTCACAACTTATGACATATGGTTGATTGCATACAACACATCTTCTTCACTACCTGCCTTTATTCAAGTTTCACAGTAAATACGATATATTCTAAAGTGGGCTCTTGAGGGCTAGTAACTAGTGACAACCATGATTAATGTTATATGAGGGGACAGATCCCATAAAGGTCAGTGCTTCAACCTGTCCTAATCTTCTGTTTCTTCAACATTGAATTTTGAAGAAAATGTTTTGGTTTCACCAGTAAAGATTAAACCTTACTTATATACACCGGAAAGCAATTTAATTTCAGAACACAGGATTTCACCTAACCTATCAAAAAAGAAGATTCACAATTTTATTAAATTTTACCAGGGTGAGAGAAAAGACAGATTTTTTTCCTCTTGGTGTGAAAAATACAGTAGTATTGTGCAACTGAAATTCCACAAAATGAATGAAAACCTAAAGATTTTCTAAAATTACATATATGCAAGAACAGAATAGGCTTCTTTTTAATAACTTGTGATATAATTAAGGTCAAATAAAAATATAAATTAAATACACAATATCAATTAAATACACAATTTATTGTAGCTGCCTCTCTCTAGGTAGTCAGCAGCTACTACAAAACATAATGTTTTCAGGTTTTGTTCTTTATTTAAATGCAGCTGAAGTTATCCCACAGTGTACTGCAAACAGTAACTATAAACAGTTTCTGTATTAATCAAAAAGGTAGAGGATTGATACTGGGTTTGTAACAGGTCTTTACTCAGTAGACCAGCTAGGACCAATGCTATGGCAGTAAAGTTTCTATCATTAAGTGCTTGTCACAACAAAGGGTATTTTGAAATAACACTGAATCTTTTCTACAGGATCAGTAGCAGATGAGCATCATGTTTTACAATTACTAGTCTTGAGAATGTTCTGAGTTTGCTATATCAGAGATTTCAATTTAAATTCTAAATGTGAATAATAAATCCTACAACAAATCAGTAGCTTCCTGATGTTATTACACAACACACGCTTATGTTTCTGAATTGTAATTTTGCTAGGTAGGCCCATACACACCAAAAAATTATCATATTGGTGTTTACAGTCACACACACAGAAACAGCCAGATGTGAATCTAAATTCCTTAAGGTGATTGAAACTAAATATAGTTCCATCATATTTAATAGTAAAAACCAGTGATTACCACCAGAAATATTTGCAAAAATGTTGAAAAAAACAATTACATGTGAAGCAATAGTAAACTTCCACTTTTAGTCAGAAGAATCTGCTGCTTTATAAAACAACAAAATCTAACCAAGAAGAAAAAAAAAAAAGAGAAGAAAGACTGAGGGTGGTTTTGGTTTTTTTTATTAATGAAAAGAATTGGCTTTCTTCTTCTATCATCTTCCACTGAGAAGAAACTATCCCCTTTAATTGTAGTGAGACATTCTTTAGTTTTTGAGGAAACACTACAAAACAGCTGAACTATGGGCACCACCTTTTGAATTATGAAAAGTTTTCTTACAGGCTTTGTATCACCCGCTGACCAAGCCCAGTTTTGGTCCAGTTTATGAAATGTGACAAGACCACAGTTAAAGTTGATCTATGCTGCAGGCTGTTCATGTTGTCTACCCAGATGGTATGTCATAATGCCATGAGTCCAGATACTGCACCTTCTTTGCTTTCTTTCATTTATTTTACTGAAGTTTTATAACACCAGAGCCAGAGGCAAGATCCAAATTTATGGCATTGTTTCTCCCAGCTAAGAATAAGCACCAAACCATGAGGGTGCATTCAGAAGCATCTCCCGGTGATGTCTTAGACCTGCAGAGGGTGCATGCTGTTGATTTTGGTTTTTTCACTGAAGAATCACTGAAGAGTATGTAATAATGCACACAACATTTTATTGCTTTTTTCCCTGAGCTTTTTTTTGTTGTTGTTTTAAAATGTATTGGTACTGGCAACCACTTTTTAAAGGCTTATCTTAGAAACTGCATTTCAGCATTTTCCAGCTTTATCAAAGCACTATCAACTGTACTAGAAACGGAGTAGAGTTCAGTTACTGACACAGTTTGGAGTTTACCAGACTTTCGGAGGACATCACTGAGCACCAAGAAACTTCATAGATTAGCAAATTCTGTATATAGTGTTTAAGCTTGAAAACAGGCACATTTATGATTGAGTGCATTTTGTTCCTTTAGTTGCTACTGGTTTTGTTGGAAAATAAGAACAGGACAATTACACACCACTCCTCAGCCAGATCGATCTCAAAATGTTTTACAAACCACGTGTACAATAACATGAGAATAATAAATAGAAAATATTAAAAATACAAAAACACAGCTACCTAGGAGTTTGGACTGGCCAAACTGGTTATTAAAAGGCTGAACTGGAAAAAATCCTGGAACCAAGCGGCAGGAATTAGTTGTATTTAATCAGCACGTTATTGTGAATTAAGTAGTACTACTCTAGTCATGTGTTCTAACAGTATATATATGTACAGTTTATAAGCATTACTATCTTGAATTAACTAAGTGAAATATTTGAGGGGAAAAAGACAAGCTTTCAGGCATGCAAAACTTTCCTCCAGTCTAAAGCAGAATTAGCAATCTTCCAAACTAAATAAAAGTTGAGAACAATTACTCTGATTTTAATTTAATCAAATTTGCCAAATCAATTAACTAAAAGATAAGATAGTTCATAAATATGGGGCGGAGAAATATTAGAAAGGGAAAGACAATACATTTGCTTCCTCCTATGGGAGACAGAGAGAGAGCAAGAGAGACACAAATAATTTATTGTCTGTGCAGCACAGAAAGGTTATCCTGGGGTGGCAAAAAATACAATGTGCCATAAAACCAGTGTCTCTGTTGAGTCCATGGGTTTTAGTGCCCAGTAGAGTTATGAATTTCAGTACCAGAATTATCTTTTGAAGGTATTTTGTATGTTTCCCTTGAGCAGCAGGGCTGAGAGGTCAGAGATGAAGCGGCAGTTCTGTATTAAAGCAAGTGTGACATAGCTACGCAAGTTGGAATTCAAAACTCAAGAAGGATACTTATTGAACTGGCTAATAATAAGGCTAATTATTGAATCCTACTTCAAGGTTCTCTTTTATTGCCAAATTGTTCACTCCCAGAAACAAAACTAATGCAAAGCCACCACTTAAGCCATTTTCAACTATCAGAATAGTGTGGAATAACCTTAAACCAGTCTTAAATGATACCTGAAAATTATTTAACTATGTTGGTGATAGGGCCGTTATAGAAAATGGAAAAACCTGTATCCGGTGTTAAGCACTTGCTTCTCTCTGCTCTAACAAAATCGAGAGAAAACCCAGAAAAAGTCTTGAGACAATCTTTTATCCAGCATAACTCCATGAACTTCTTAGCTTGTTCAAAAGCACTTCCAGAATCCATATTAACATCTAAGTCAGGAAAGATAAGGAACAGCTCAAAACTCTTGGTTTAGGACAACAATTTCCCAATGTATGCAGCAGCATAACCACTACAAACATGTTGAAACAAGAGTTTGAAGGCTCCAAAATTTCTTTACTGAAGTATCACAAACACTGGTTGTGCTCAGGAAGCATTCCAAAACTAAGTCCTCCAAGAGATCTTTTGGGTTTTTTTAGAGAGTAAATACCAGTTGCCAAATCACCTCTCAGGCATGCTATACTGTGCATGTTTAACCACCCACCGGGTGGTTGTCCCTCACTTAAAATTGCCCAAATTATGCTATCACTCAATGGATGATATAATAGATAAATTGTGTTCTAAATTACGTAGGCTGTCATTCTCACTTCTGGGTGCTTCATAGCTAGTCAGTAATGAGGCTGCAAAAATTCTTATTAAAAGAATACAGATATCTGAGGGTACCAAAGAGGAGAAAGAACAGCTTCTCCCCTGACTATGCTCCTTCAAGAAGAGAGAACAAGAAACAAAATTGAAAAAGAGAGTTCCAGACAAACTAATGTTACACATTGAATATACATAAAATATATCCAAAAGTTTATATATGTACGAAAAAAGAAATCGAATAAACAGGAGACATAGTGTATCTGTAAAAACAAGGAATACATTAACAATGAGAAAACACTTAAATGACTGAGTCATGCTTTAAGTCTTTTTAAGGGGCAAGAATGAAGCTTCACAAGATACTTAACCATCATATCCAAAAAGTGTACTTTCATGAAGCCCAGCAGTCTTAATACCCAGTCTAAGATGAACAACCTAAGTACTTTGAACAAAAACCTTTTGCTACTAGACCAACAATCTCCTATCCAGCCCTCCAAACAGTGTGCACTAATCCAAGCCTCTTTCAAGGTTTTGGCTTAAATGTCATCCATGTATTTCTAAAATATCTTTCCCTTACCTTAGATTCAACAGATTTTTGGCCTTCTCTGTAGTAAGACTCAATCAACTCAGAGCCAGCTTAACCAGCTAGAGTTGCAAATTACTACTTTTTTTTTAAAGTAACTCAGAAATACCTCTTTCATGTTAATGCTCATGGCAGTATGATGCATAAGAGCAATAAATGGTTTCTACATTTGAGTTGTGGGCATTCATTGTCACTGCCAAGTCACTCGTTGGCATTAAGTTTTATTAAAAGATAGTCCATCTACAATTTTTTTTTCCCTTCTGTGAAAAACAACAAACACTTTGAATTAACACCAAAATAGTCAGTCTTCTAGATAGTCTTCAAGAAGACTAGCACAACAATATATCCCCCCCAGTTACTAAACAAAAAATGTGGAGCAGCACTTAAAACATTTATTTCTCTTATTCTATTCCACCACAAATGTGAAAAGAATCAATCATTCCACACAGTTCTGTGTATATGCCCCATCCCTGGAAACATTCAAGGTCAGATTGGATGGGGCTCTTAGCAACATGATGTAGCTGAAGATGTCCCTGCTCATTGCAGGGGGGTTGGACTAGATGACCTTGAAAGGTCCCTTTCAACCCTAACTCTTCTATGATACTATAGCTTCCAGAAAACATAGGCTGTGTGATATTGTAAAAATATTGTTAAACAATCTATTGAGAAGCCTCTGCAGCATGCAAAAAGAATGAATTGTCATTTTGAGAACTTTTGAACTTAGTAAACCAGAAAGTATTAATTGCTAGTTAAAAAAAAAAAAAGAAAAAAGAGCAAATTTATGTCAGCATCACCATCAGTACAAGGAATGTCATCTCATTGGACATTCCATGGAAGACCCTTTTTTATATTTAATGCGCAAGGCAATAAAGTCATATCCTAAGACTAATTAAGAAACTGTTCTAAATAGTTGCTGAAAACCAAAGATGCTTCAACATATTGCACTAGAAGCATAACTTCCATCTGATCTGATCAATAAACAAGGATTCCATATACAGAACACTTGAAAATTTGATTGTAAAAAGCAGAAAGGTGTGGATCATCCTGAAGCTTCTGCAGGATATTAGGTGATTACTTAGTGCATGAACTGTATGATTTATCTATAATTTAGAAAATTAACTACATGATAAAATTAAAAAATCAGAATGTGAATAATAAAACAGGGATGTAAACTCACCCTTCTTTCTATACAAAATGCAAGGGATAAAAGTATGTTAAAGAATAAACTGTTTCCTTTTTGGAAACTATTGTAAAACAGTGTTAGTAGCTCAGAGTGTTAGGCTGTCTGATACTCAGTAGCAAATGGTTTGCCAAGCCCTTCTTCCCCTAACAGGTTTACCATTATTAAGACAAAGGCCTAACATTACCAAAAATGAAAACTATCTGATATGCAAATTCTTAACATCTATTTAATTTATTGGAGCAAAGTAATCTTTTCTACTAACTTTACTATCTTTAGTAAGAAAATTCCAACCAGAGAAGCATTGCTTTCTTGTAACAATAAAAAAAAGGAAAAGCGACTTTCATTTTATTTAATAGATTCATTACTACAGATCATTCCCCTGAGAATATTCTATACAATCACAAAGGATATCAAAATCTGAATCTTGCCTAAGAGTCAAGAAGAGTTGGAAGTGCTTCAAAATCACCTTTAGCTCAACAGTGATTTCTACAGCCAATTAAACAGTGGAATTGATGGAGTCTGAGAATGGCATATGCTGCCCTCTGCTGAAAAGATGATCGTTATGACTTGAGGTCTTAAGGCTGGAAGGTTTGACAGAAGGGAAAAATAAGTGGAGGATCCTCTGATTTCAGGGATGTAGATAATTCCTTTAGGGAGAAAGGAAGATTAAATGCTCACCTGGGCAAAGAAAAATTTCACAGAATATATGGTGTGTATGTATAAATTATCTTGACAAGAACATGAAGTCAGAAAATTGGTTATTAGAAATATAACTATTGAGAATTACATTGATTATATTCATAAATGTCTTTAAAATGGCTACCTGTCAAGTAGTTTAGATCTAACATGTGACTTACTTTAGAGACATTATAATATAATGAGGAGAGTCTTTCAGAGTGAAAATACATTTTTTTTACACTGTCCATACTGTGTTTATTGATTTGTGCATATAAATGTATATATTTCAAAGTCATTGTGAGAAAGTTAGCGATAATGCTGCTGTTAAATAAATAATGTTTACACTCACTTCGGAATACTTTTCACTTTCACAGACCCTTTTATCTTAAAAAAGAAAAAAAGTAAGAAAAATAAAAAGAAGCAAATATACTGGGCATTTTTCTAATGTTTACTGTATCATAGCCCAAACAATAGATGCACAAAAAGGGAACAAGCATTAAAGAAACAGGCAGACTGTATGTTACATCAAATAAAACTATATGTTTCATGAAGCAACAGCCTGAGGATGGTATAATTGAACTTGTCAACTAATAGTCTGGGTCTATGGTCTTAACTGAAATAAGAGATAAGAGAAAGATGCTTAAATATAATTACTTCAGTAATATTTTCTTCTAAGTAGTAATGCAGTCACCCTTCCTTCTAAGGTAAAGCAGTATTCCTGCACTGCAGTACTATATAGCAACAACAACAAAATTAAATGGTTTCTCAGTAACAGTATAGTCACATTTCTACTTTTATCTACAAAACAGTATGTACCACCTAGAATAATGAATAAAATGAAGACTGAAGTACTGTCATAGACCACGTTTCACAGGATTTTATAAAAACAGTTGTCCATTTAGCCTAGATTTCCCCTGCTAGACCACTTTGTTATTATGAATGTATACATGAACTTTTCTTCTGAATATTGTCATCTTGCTGACACCCTACATACCCCATTATATGGCACTGGATGTATAACGTACACCAGAAATCCACACGCATGTTGTTCCTTGGGATGATTGCCATAGAAGAATCAGTGCAGTGCATTTTGAAGTAAAGTAATAGAGTATACAATGGCGAAATTTCAGTTTAAATGATGCTCTTGATTCCTATTTCCCATAGATGACAGGTTGTAACTGGTGTTCGCTATCAGCATCATAGCATGTGGTTTATCTTCACCCTAACCCTACCTTCATATATTTAACAGTATAGGAAGTGTTAGATTTCTAGTAGTGCTTTTTGTTAAAATGTTGTCATTTTCTGTAATGTTTTTATAATCAAGAATGTTGTTTAATTTTCACACATAGTACATTAATTTAAGGGGATTCTACTACAAGACAATCAAGGGAAATATGTTGATGGATTACCAGCAGCCATGTTTGGAATACTATCATGTTTGATCATCCTTAATGATACAGATTTGGTCAGACAAAATGTTAATATATATAATTAGGAGCTTTTACTTACATTATCAAGGGATGATACTTTTATATTAACCCAGAAACCAAGCTACTGTTGTTAAACAAGTTAATTGTAATGAACAGTGCATATAAATGTGAGCTTGATGGGGATGAACGTCATCATAAATCATAAAACAGAAGGAACTATGTAAAATATTCTGCATATTCTCTGTTACCCATAACTATAAATACGTCAGTAGAGGGACAGAAATTAAAATACGGTAAAGAAGATGGGTTTAAGCTATTTTTGTGCCCTACATCTGATGGCTCCTACAAAATTTCCAGTATTCATTAGAATAGCTGCATGACTGCCTTTATATACTGCTCCTCAGAAGCCAGGTGAAGCAGAGAATAACTAGGAGCCCCGGTCTGTCTCAGCTTTGCAGAGGTATAGGAAACCGAGGGATGGGCATTTGTTCATTCCATAAAACTGCATACTAGGTGACCTTTTTTAATCAAAGAACTAGAATGGGATCATCTATCCAAGATTTTATGTAGTTAAAATTTTATCACATTTTGGGCACTTATTTAGAACAGCATTTGCTCAAAATACAAATTTTACCATAGTTCAAATAACAGCACCTATTTAAAATCATAGACATTTTTGTATACATACATTTTAATATAGATAACTTACCCCCCTACCTTGAAAATATGCTATCATATAACTAGTAAGCTATAGAAATAAAGGTTGTAAGATAAAAAGTGGACTTCCCAAACTGAAATCTGAAGGCAGATTCTTATTATTTTTTTTAGTGGAAGGAATGGCATATGACAGTCAGGTTAAAATCAGCTTGCAGTTTGATAATAAGTCTGTGACATCCAAAGGTGCCACTTGATGGCCTGGCTCTCGAGTGCAGGAGAGCAGTGACCGGTCAGGGCCAACGCCAGGAAGGAGCCAGTGCTGGCAGGCTGAGAGACCCTCAGTGACTCAAAGAAGAGCAGGAGAACAGTCCAAAGGGAAAATGCCTGCAGTTCTGGGGGAAACGAAAACCCAGAAGCTCCATGGCAGCATTCTCTGAGATGTTCTCAGTACCAGCTATTGGCTCAGACAGAGTGGAAGTTTCCACACATGCCTGAATAAATGACATCAGGAAGAAGGATGATTACCTTCTTAACTTACCAGTTAAGACCTGGTAGCAGACAGAATGTGTACAAGATAAGATAACTTTTTCTAAAGTCAAAACAGAATGAGACTGCTTGCACTTTAAAAACCTACTAGCTCCAGGAAAGTCAACACGGGTTGCATCCCTTGCAAGGGAAGCATCCATGATAGTAGACCTTTTAAGAGCTGTTTTATAAAAAAACTCTACATAAACCCCTACTTCTTCACCAAACCTCAAAATCTGAGACAGAAGAGTAAAATTCAAATTAAAAAGTGAGGAACAATCACAAAAGAGTACAGAAGATCAGAAAAGTGAAATAATATCTATGTTTCTATAAAAATGCTGGAAGAGTAAAACTAAGGGATTTAAAACACTTTGATTCAAATAAGAAATTAACCGTATAGCTATCTCAGAAACTTGATTGAAGAAGATAAATCAGTGAACACTACCAAAGTACACAGGAAAGACTGGATGTGTTGGTGTTTTACTGTTAAAAGTTACAGAAGTTTTAGAGTTAAATCAGCTAAACAAGTTATGTGAATCAGGAATCCACACATGAACTGTTAATGCAAAGGCAGAAAATATTAATGGGAACACCTCATCTCATCTCCAGCAGATAACGGGCTGTCACATTAGTGCATGATTATCACACTTAATTTGTAGTATTAAGTGTGTTTGTAGGTTCAACTTCACTGCTACCCTCCAGACTTCTCTGCACCCCTGAGCAGTGCAGAGGAGGATGAGGGGTTATGGTCTGTACACAGCAGTTCCTCTCTACTGCTACTTCTTTCTCACACTTTTTCTCCACTCTTATGTGGGCTCTCCACAAGCTGCAGTTCCTGTCAGGAAAATCATCTCTGGTGTGGGCCTTCCACAAGCTGCAGGGAATATCTGCTCCAGCATCTGGAGCATCTTCTCCTCTGACCTTGATTTTTACTCTGCTGTTTCTCTCACTCTTTTTGCTTCCTCCTCCTCTCTTCATCTGGTATTTTCTGCCCTTTCTTAAATATGTTATCACAGAGGTGCCACCAGCTTGTCTGAGGGGATCAGCTTTGGCCAGCTGTGAGTTTGTTGCAGAGCCCACTGAAACCAGCTGCGTAGGAATACATTGTCATTTTTCACTGTGAAAACTGTAGAGTCCCACTAGGATCTGCATTGTGACCTGTACTGTTCAACAGATTCATAAATGATCTGAAAGAAGGCTGAAAGATTACAAAGTTTGCTCACTTTGATAGTAAAGATATTGGTTGTTTCAAATATCATGATACTGTGTGACTAGGCAATTAAGAGGCAGACAAAAATTCAGCATAGACAGATACAAATTGATAGATCAACAGAATAATAATTCTGGCTTTACATACACAGTGATAGACTCTGAAGTATTATAACTCAATAGTAAGACCTTGGAGTTATAACAGCTCTTTCCCTTTTTGGAAATATCACAAATATGCTTAATAATAATCTAAAAAAGCAAGGAGAAAAACACAAATTACCATGAAAGAAATACAAAAAACATAATGCCACAGAATAAATTAATAGTACAGCTCCAGTCTGAGTACTGTCTATAATTCTGGTGGTCCTTCTTACCTCAAAAAAACACAATATAATTGGAAAAGGTACAGAAATGGACAAAGAATGGATCAAAGTTGACAAAATTTCTGTACAAAGAATGACCAGGATTCTTTAGCCTAGAAAAGAGATGGGGACATATGAAAGTCCATATATTAGAAGTGGCATTAAGAAGCAGTAGGAAAAAATAAAGGAAAATAGCTAACAGAAGATTCAAAACAAACAAAAACAAGATAATCCTTCAAACATGTCATTAAATTATACTTCTTGAAAATATGCCACAGAATCATCGATGCTAAATTTCGCTCAAAAAAAGCAAAAAAATTCATGGGGAAACAAAAATTTACCAAGGGCTACTAAAAATAAAACTCCTTAATAAAAAAAATCTCCCTAATTCAGGAGATCTCTGAGCTCCAAATCATCTAAGCCTTGAAGAGTATTCTGGGAAATTATCACTCCCAGACCAAAATCTGTACAAATTAGATCAAAAATGTACATCTTGAATACAGAACTATGACTCAGTGGCTCAAACATAGCCAGTGACCTTTCAGACACCTAGAGTATCTGAGACCTGGAGCTGACAGACATGAGACTAGAGGAAATCTGAGTCCTTCTGGAGTAACAGCTGGAGGCTAGGTTAAACGTGGTAGGGCATTTTAAATAGCACTAAACACCTATATTTTGGTTATTAACGCCTTCCTTTTAAGTAGAAAGAGTTGGCTCAGGTCTGTAGAGGCCCAAATGTCAGTTATACCCATTTCTATTTATAAGAGATTGGTAGCCAGTAAATGCACTTTGTATGTCAAAGCATGCTTGTTGATGCCATAGTCAGTCAAAGAATCTCAGGTAGTTAATGTTTATTGTCCAAGCCCTGCCTATCAGCCAACTATAGCAGCTGATTTTCTATAACGATTACATCTAAATTACATCCATATTGAACCACCCAGCTCCAGTGTACCACATACTATATTTATTTTTTTAAGTCCTGTTAGCATTTAATATTTTTCCAAAGTTTATGTTTAGAACAGAGAAGTAGTTATTTGCCACAGATGAACATTTCAATCTCAGATATCACAGTTACCTTGATAAATTAATAGCAGGCTAGTGGGATTTCGTATCAAACATTCAAAATAGATTTATATCGACCAATCCAGAAGTAATTCTCCCTCCCTGTACTTTTGAATAACAACACTGTGGTACTTCATGAACATCCTCTATTCTTTCCCAGGAAACCCCAGATTCATTTAACACTCAGGATGAATCTACTCTGATAGGAAACCATGACTGTAAGAATTTTTATTTCATTTGCTGCAGTACCTGAAAATTGTGTAATAAACAACTGCCGAATTGAAAAGAAGGTATCATGATCAAAATAGGTGATAGCTTCCCTGGAAAACTTGGATTGTGTCCTCCAGTTGCATGCCTTAATAACATTGCTAAGGCACTTAAACCAAGCTTTTCTGAGGCATCATTAATTGTGCCCCCACATATCCTGTCACAACTTATTTCTTAAATATCTTTTGCAGAAACGCTGATATAGCTGCAAATGTAATCCATGGGAGTTCTGCTTTCAACATACAGAAGTTAATCTACAGCAATGCTAAGTACTCTGAAAAACTAGGCTCTAAGTTTTTTTCAATTTGTGTATCCTGAATTATTTTATATGGATAACACCACTCTCTTTCCTCCCTCATTTCTCTAGAAGATTGTAAAAATAAAATAATTAAGATTATGAAGATATGGATAGCGAGTGGCATAAAAATGCAGTAATTCAGTCTTCAGAGCAAAAATGAGCAACACAGAAAGCAGAAGGTTACATCTCAAACAACAGGCCAACAAAGTTGAGATACAGTTGTAACTGGGACCTGTATTTAATATGCACATATTTAATCTATATTGCACAGATTGTGGTCTGGGAATAAGCACTGGAATTCGCTCAACTGTCAGGGAGTGAAGAGTTCAAGACTGTCTGGTCAAAGAAAAATGTAGTGGAGGACAGGAAAAGGAGTTTGGAAAGAGTATTCTGACAAAGAGGCAAAGGTTGTGGAAAAATCTAAGACTATTTGGGCAAACACTGGACAAAAGAAACAAGTGGATTGAGGTAAATATTCATCCTATTTTAGTACCCATACTAGATCAGAAAGCCTCTGCCATGTGGAAGGTAGGGAGGGAAATTTGATGAAAGGTCAGAAAAAGGTGAGACTGGACATGATTATGAATGAGGCTGGGAACTGGGAGAGTTCTTTGGAGTAAGAACTGGAGTGGCTACATAGGAAATCTGGAATTGTGTATGCAAAGCAGAAAGGAGATTTGACTAAGACAGGAAGCTTGTGTGCATGAAAAGATCAGGTCTGTGGGTCATGATAACAAATAGGCCATAAAGGGAAGCCACAGGAGTGAGTGAGTGAGTTATGTAAAAGGTTTGGATGACACTGGGACAAGGAACCATGGCCAAGGTTATATGGGTGGAGCAGGAAAACTGACAGGCTGGGCAGAATAGTTCATGCCACACTGATACATTTTCCTCCAAAGCCTGAAATCGAAACTAAGGTTCTGGATGTTTTGTCCTCTGCTGTCCATAAGTATCTGTGAAACCTTGCTGGAAAGCATGTTGCTCTCTCACATTCATCTGTGCAGTGGATGTATATGCAAATGAAACTCCTATCCCCCTCATCTCTCAGCTTCAGCTTCTCAGCCTAAAACCAACTTCCAAAAAGAGCCCTTTTTGCAATCAGTTTCGATGTCATCCTCCAATTTCCACTTCGTTTCTCTCTCTCTCAGCAAATGCTTTGTTTTCACCCGAGGCCTACCCAAGCACCAGCAGCCAGGCTAGGGCTAGCAGTGGCCCAACTGAAAAGAATTGCATTGCACCTCACAGTTCCGATGCCCCATTGCTATTCTGACTCAGAACCGCACTAAGAAGGGCATTTATTCTGAGTCTGGAACATGTTCAGTAGCTTGGTAGGAATGGCTCAGGTGCTAGCCATGACAAGACAACTGAATGTCTGGGTTTGATGCACGAGCTCTTGTTAGATGTAGGAGATGCAAAGGGAGGAAGTATATTCAGTTGCCACCCGTTACAGTTAGGAACTATGAGAGGAACAAGCATGCTTAGTGATGACAGAGTATTAGCAATTACGTTCCAGGAAGTCACTGCTGACTATACATACATTGAGCACACAAAACACAGTTTTTCAAAGAATAATAAACATTGAAGGAGGGGAATAGGGAAAGAACAACTAAGTGTGTAAGCTTTGGGTAGAGACCTTTTCACCTGGGCAACCAAGTTATATGCCTGATGTAGAAGCTAGTCCCATGTCAAAGCACAAGGGCAACAAAGTATTTAAATGGAAAATAGCAAGTTTCTTTTTCTTTTTTTTAAAATTTCTTTTTCTCCATTCTCTGAAATGACTGGGCCTTTTTAGCTGTAATGACCATAACAAGTTAGCTGAGGCAGACACCAGCATGTAAAATTTTGCTTCAAATTCTCAAACTTAGGCAAGTTGTAAACAACTGAAAACAGGCCATATTTTTTTATGTTATAATATTACTGGTTCTATATCCATACCTGTCATATTCTTCCTTGGGAAATACTGTTCCTTTGCAAAGACCAAACTATTTGTAATTGGCATATGATTCTGTCTTTTAGAAAGGTAACGTTTTGTCACAACATACATACATAACTTTATCTTAAACACCACCCATTTTCTAACTCCACTTCAATGCCTGTCTGTACTTATTGGCATAACCTACAAGGGAAGTTCTCAGAGATGCCATATTTGTACTTCAAAATCAGTTTAAAAGTCATTAAATAATATTCTAAAAATTATTTAAGGTTTACCTTTTTAAAAATGCTCAAATACTCACTGTCCACCAAGAGAAAAAACACAAATGTGAGAATATTTTTTTCAAAAAATAGGAAATTCTTATTTTTTTAATAGTAATCAGGAAAACTGATTTTTTAAAGAATTGCATCATAATTGTCTCAGTGGCCAAGATACTCCAAAGAAAGGTGAGATCTCCTAGGTCAAAGTGATTCTTTGCCCTAGTTAAGGAATAAAAAGAGATATTCTGAAGTACACTGCCGAACTCAGGCATCTACTCAGCTTTACATGAAACACTTAAATATTCACGCTGGCAGACAAGCAAAATCACTTTCTCTCCATGTTGTAAAACTATTCTCATGAAGAGTAGGAAATGTAAATTTGTCTCTCCTGAGATAAAGGGAGAAAGTGAGCTAAGATCTCCCACATTTAGGCTGAATGCTCTAACTGCTGAACTCTCACACAGAATCGATATGGCAACACAACTATCGTTTACATCATCAGACTAGTCCTTCTCCTTCTTCCTCTTTTTTTCTGTTTTTCCTGAAGGCTGCTGTTTGGATACGCCAGTCCCAAAATGTGATTTGCTTTAAGTAAACCAAAAGCAGAGACCCAAGACTGCATTTAAGCAAACCAAAAATGCAGTCTTAGCTCTCTGCTTTTTGAAAACAAAACGTCTTCCAGAATTAGTGGCCTAAAAAGGACTTAGCATCAAGGAAGAATACAAAAATGTCTAATTTAGTGTCACCAGAGGTGACAATAGAGCTGTAAACTACAAACACCTAAAAGCTTACAATACAAGCTGTCAGGCAAAGAACTCCCTGCAGTTTTAGACCATCTGGATAGCTCCAAACTTTTCTTAATCTGAGTCAAAAAAGAATGTGAACATGGATGTATAAACAGTGGAATCTCAAGCAGGAACAGAGATGCTACTTAGCATCAGCTACTTCAGTATTCAAATAATGCATCCAATTTCTGCATCCACAAGTAAAAAATAATGTTGCCAAGTAGCTAAGTATTCACCATATAACCATCAAAGTACTCAAAAAGGAGACCTAAAGTGGGAGAATCAAGAAATTTCACCTCCTTAGTATGACAGATAACTAGATTACAGTCTATAAATATATGTATAGGAAGATACATTTCACTTCAGTCTCACAGACAGAGGCATAACAAGACCCAGAGGCCAGAAACGGAGGACACACAGAATTAACAGCATAATTAACAATGAGGACTACCTCACTGAAAGTTGTGGTAGATATTGCCATCCTTGAAGTATGCTCTTTAAAAAGCAAGGTAGAGGGGTTTTTATCTTTAGAAAGACATGACCTAGTTCAAATGGGAAGAAACTAAGACAGCCATGAGGTCTCTGTTGTGCAGTATGCCAGGCTAGATGATCACAGTACTCGCTTCTGGCTTTTTAATCCATGAAACTGTGTACATTTCCATTTCAATGAAACTGCATCTTTCAATGAGCATTTTTTAAAGGAACAGCTTTCCAGTAAGCTGTGGTTATGCCTTGAAGGCATAGCACTGTTTTGGGGGAGGCTTGTGAAAAACTTCTGGATAGCACAATATGGTGTTACTCTGAATGGGGAAAGCATTCAGTCCTTCCTGAGCTGAAGCTGGGACCAAGTACAGTATGCAGTAGAATCTGCTTTGTTTAACATATTAATTTGCAAATTAACTCTTTGCAGCATCACCCCGAATCAGTTTATGCACTCAGTTCCCTCATCATTTCATGAATTTGACACTGGCTTGGCATAACCTAATTTTAACTTGGTTTTGTTTACCAGGTATTTTCTCTTAAAACACTACAGAAAAGGGACTCTAAAGTAAAAGTGTTAGCACTGAAACACATTTGAATCAGGACTTCTGATTTAGTCTCCTCAAAAAGGAATTTAATTATTCTGCATCAAACTACTTAGAGACCTGAACCAGCATAAGACAAACGGATTCCATTGGGCAACTCACATAAAGTATTTCTTATTGCACCAAGACAAATCACTAAGGTAGACACAGCCTTCAGAGATCCTCTGGCTATGGCAATCTAACCAGTCCACTATTTTCCACCTGTGTTAAACCATCGTTCCATAATATTAAAAGGATAATAAAATATTTTTTAAAAATCCACCTCATTATAGGATTTTGATGTTTTGAAGTCACTGATTTTGACAGCAGTAAATTCAAACTAACATGTTTTCAATAAGGAACACAGAATGTTACTTATTCATATCTATTTCATTTTCTTACAGTAGTTTCCATTTCATTAAGATCTTCCTGTGATTTTTATTATCTCATTTCAGATGTCTGAGGAGTCAGTAAAAAAAAAAAAAAATTTAAGATAATTCTGACTGCTGGCACACAGAAGTAAAACTGTAGAACCTTTACATGAAATTAATTTTTCTGCAGGTAATACAATAAAATGGAGAGACTTTCAAGTTCAATGACATAATATCAGCTTAAATGCAGTTTCCCAATGAACATAGTGTATAAAGACTTAAAACACAAGCATATCTTAAAGTTAGAGAGGATAATCATAGTAGTATACCACCTTTTGAAAAGATCTCA
Organism: Phaethon lepturus; assembly: GCF_000687285.1. NCBI lineage: Eukaryota > Metazoa > Chordata > Aves > Phaethontiformes > Phaethontidae > Phaethon > Phaethon lepturus. The sequence continues at coordinate 15,384 of NW_010544331.1, read as the reverse complement.
TTATTTTGTGATTTAATCTCTGTCCGCAATTTGTGTGTGTGCGAGCGCTATAATCACATTTAACCTTGAGAAAATCCCACATCTGGTACATGCTTTCAGCAGGGATTCCTTATACTAGTAAATCTGAAAACCAGATCTGACTTTATTCTTGCTGTGATGCCAACAACAGCTCATGCAATTATTTGTCTGCTTTTAGCTTAGTATTTGTGAATAACTTTTTTTACCAGCTATCAGTTGTTAACTTTTTGTTAATATTTTTCATCACCATGTCTGTAGAGGTCACTGTGATAAAAAGGGCAAATCATATAGAAAATATCTGTAGTCATGAATAAAGAGTTTGAAAATAATGCTATTTCTTTTTCTTTGTTTCATCTACAATGTTACCTTTCACAGTCTGACCTCAAATGTGTAACAATACCTGATGAGAGCATAAGAATAGCAACAACCACATGTTTCTCCATAATTGCTGTTTGTCAGTCATTTCTTCAGCATTAACAATATTCCAGACAACTCAAGGTCAACTATATCTTATGCTAAGGGACAAAGCCCTTCTTATCAAAAGAAATGGGTAAGCCAACAAAATCCATTGCCAACTTCCAGATGAGTGCTTGATTCTGGCTCAGTTTTGTGCCCATGACTAAGGAAAGCAAAGCCACCGAGAATATTCTAGCAGTATAAACTGGCAATCAAAGCAACTGAAGATATCACTAGTATTTTCCCCTTTCATACATATCCAATCAACTCTATGTGTTTGCACAGTATTTTAATACAGAGAGTTAAACTAATGGCCTGAGATGACCTTCACTATAAACCTGACCTTAATAGTGTTATAGAGGATGTTTATCTGAAGACAATTCTCTATCCATTTCTAGAGTGTATTAAAATGTATAAAATTACATGAAGTATATCATCAATTTTCCACCTTCAATCATACTAAATTCACCATTGAAACTGATAAGAAATATTAAGCTAAAAATAGATTAAATAAAGTGGTGTTACAGATTTATTGTAAGATCCTTACTAAGCACACAAATATTGAAGAATTTAGGTAGGTATTGTCTTAGTAGAGATGCATGCGAAAGAAACAGAATCAGGAGGAAACCAATTATTTTGTAGTTTGATTTCTCTTATACTAAAGGCAATGGGATTTTATTTGTTCTTCATAATTAGGCATGTTTTAACAGCAAATAACTCATTCTCTTTTTTTAATAGGTAAAATTAAAACAAACCCATGAAATAACTATCAGCTAAGGTTAGAAAGGCATAAAAGCAGAACACAGTTTTGTTCGAAGACAAAAATGCCATTTTAAAAAATCTTTACGTAGTTTTTCATGAGAAAAATAGTTTCAAATTTAATACTGAACTACACATCCTTTCTGTTGAGTAGTAAAGGACAAGATTAATGTATTCCAATCTTTCGATGGAAGATTTTAAAAGAAAGATTTAGAAGGGTCTAGTGCCATGAAGCACTTGCAAGAACATCAATTGACCTTATGTACCAATTGTTTCATCTCTTTTGGCACCAAAATTGTTTTTCTTCAGATCCACAATATGACCCCTGTCTCACTGCCAAAGCAGTCCTTGACATTAAGAAAAGAAATTCTGGCGGCAACAGATTTTAGGGTATCAAAAATGGCAGATTCAACATCATCAGCCTCACAAGAGCAGTGGACTATACTAATGGAATTTTCCAAAAAAATTTGTTCAACATCAACCTACTGTTATTCATAAAAATGGAGCATCTCTTCCCTGTTGCTAAATGCAATGCAGACTGATTAATTCTAAAACTTGTAAAAATGTCTCATTTTTTTCCTTGCTAAAGAACAGTTACAAAGATGCATTTCTCAACAGGAAGACATCACCTAATGAAACCTGACGCCATGCTAAACACACTATTACAAATATCTTATGAAGCTTTACAGAGATCGTTTAAGTGATAAGTGCTACAAGCTCTGCTCAGTCCAAGTTCCAGGTTTCAAATTATGATGTGCATTAACCAATATTGTTTGGACTCCATACAACAGGTTTTAAGTCTCATCATGATATTAATTCAGTCTATAATTGACAGTCTGATTAACTCTCAGCTCCCAGTCTCTTCCATGCATATTAAAATAAAAAGACATTCTTATGGGGGAACACCTAGGTGTCAAGGTATCATTATAACTTAATAATGTAGCACAATAAATGTGTAACATACAAAATATGTTTTTTATACCTACATACTCTTTAATTTATTGCGCAATGAGAGTCTGCCTAACAGAATCCCATTGTCCAGAGCTATTTGATCACGTAATCGCTAAAAGTCTTAGTGTTATGTGTAAGGTAATACAAACAAACACAAAACAGAAAGGATCAAAGCGATGACAAGACAAAGAGGAGAGAAAAAAGATTTAGAGAGAACAAAGACTGAAACAATGTTACTTCTAAAATCTCTTGCTTGTATTAACTTTAAAGCTTTTGAAGTTTTGTTTATCTACATAGTACTCGGGGAAATATATGCCTATAACTCTACGTATTTTGACTGTATCTCATCTTTCTGTCACGTTTCTGCTTGGGTCCTCAGCTCACTGCAAACACATGCTTAATTTTAATATGTATGCAGTTCCAGTGAAGTCACAATGAGGCGTTTGGTATACAGGTGGTTTTTATCTGTAGTCTCTCTGAAGAAATCATCATTTCACATCTTTACACAAATATCTCCTACAGTGAAGCAGTGATTTACTGTGGGACATTCAGGCACTTTTATGCATATATTCAATAGTTTAATGAATTAAACAACAGGAGTAGTATGTTTATATAACACTATTAATCAGGTATAGAAATATATTATCTTCTCTAAAGGACAATTATTATGTTTTTAAACACTTTCTATAGTGGGAAGAAAGATTATCCCAGAGACTTAGGTTTGTTATATTTCTGTTGAAACTTCTATTAGAAAATCCCTTCAGGAACAGTTAAGGTAATGCTGCTATCCTAGAGTAAGAAGAGATACTTGCTCAGCAGGGTGCCAATACTGCAAAAGAAATATAGATTTCTCTACACTGCCTTTTTCACCCTTCTTTAGAAGTACATAATACAACTACCTGATGGCATACACAGTCCATTCAATATCTTGAATGGGAGGAACAAAAAAGCTATGCAGCCCCAAACGTGTGATTGAGTCATGTGATGCAGGTGTGTGTATTGCACTGGTAAGTGCTAACAAGGTTTAAAGTCCTCTCTAATCTCCCTTGTAATTTGTTAAACACCATAAGGATGTACCAGAATTCTTTCCTTGACTGCTTATTCACAATTAGGGCATTAATCACGGCACACCTAAAACTATAGGATTACATCTCTCAGCTCCAAATGTTTTGCATTTACAAATTTATTCTACAGCTAGGCTAATAGGCCACATGAGAGATGTGTAAATTATCACTAAAAACATCTTGGTGTTCTTATTGTCTTTATGTCAGCTGGGCACCAACAAAAAAGCTAACAATGAATTAAGTACTCATGCTTTTATTCATGATAGAATATTTAATTATGGTGTGCTTAAAATATGTACAGATGCATACCTTTTATTTAAATAGATTTTTTTATAGGTGTAAGTGTATTTTTGAGACACTGAGTATAAAAAAAAATGCAAAATTTTGGGTTCCCAAATATGTATTCCTTTTATCAGATTAAAATATTTGATAACTCTTAGTCTGTTTTTAAGATGTGGGAATGCTACAGAAGTAACAATGAATTTAACCCAATCATGTGGTGACATCATAAATAAAGCAACATTGACTCACAGCAGTGATAAAATATTCTTGTTTTTATGGAAAAGATGCATTGGAACTAAACTGCATGCTACATTTTTTTGAAAATAAATATGACCAGAAGTATGAAGCAGATTTACTGCTTCTACAAGAGTCTTTCAAAGTGGACATGAAGAACTCAATTCTACTCTCAGCAATGCTCAGCTATGGTGGTAGGTAGAGAACAGACATACCTTGGAATACATTGCATCAAACTTTCGGTATGCATGACACTCAAGCTAGTTTTCCTCTGCTTATTTACTCCAAAGGAAAACATTAAAAATATTTCTTCTATACCCTAAACAACATTACTTCACTACGAAAAGCAAGTTACATAGCCCTTTATTGCCACTGCTTGTTATCCAAAATTATTTAGAAATATATGATAAGAAATAGTGAGTTAAATGGATCATATATTAACTTCAGTTGAATTTACAGAACCATAGAATGTTTGAAGTTGGAAGGGACTTCTGGAGGTCATCTGGTCCAACTCACCTGCTCAAACAGGGCCAACTACAGGCAGTTGCCCAGGACCCTCTTCAGACAGTTTTTGACTATCTCCAACTATAGAGACTCCACAGCCTCTCTGGGCAGCCTTTGCCAGGGCCTGCTCACCCTCACAGTGAAAAAAGTGTTTCCTGGTGTTCAGGAGGAACCTCTTGTGTTTTGATTTGTGCCCATGGCCTCTGGTCCTGTCACTGTGCACCACTGAAAAAAGCCTGGCTCCCTTCCTTTTCATTTCCTCACTTCAGATAATTGTACATGCTGACAAGATCCCCCTGAGCCTTCTCTGCTTCTGGCTAAGCAGTCCCAGCTCTCTCAGTCTTTCCTCATAGGACAGATGATCCAACCCTTTCATCATCTTAGTGGCCCTTCACTGGACTTTCTCCAGTAGTTCCACATCTCCCTTGTATCGGGGAGCCCAGAACTGGACACAGCGCTCCATGTGTGGCCTCACCAACACTGAGCAGAGAGGAAAGATCACCTCATTTGACCTGCTGGCAACACTCTCCTAATGCAGCCCAGGATACCACTAGATCTCTTTGTGGCAAGGGCACATTGCTAGCTCACGTTCAATTTAATTGCAAACAGGACCTTCAGGTAACTTTCTGCAGAGCTACTTTCCAGCCAGCTGGCCCCCAACATGTACTGGTGGCATTGGGTTATTCATCCCCAGATGCAGGACATATCACTTGTCCTTGTTGAACTGCATGAGGCTCCTGTCAGCCCATCTCTCCAGCCTGTTGAGGGCCCTCTGGATGGCAGCACTACCATGTAGCTATTAGCCATTCCTCCCAGTTTTGTATCATCAGCAAACTTGCTTAAGGCTACACTCTGCCTCATCATCCAGATCATTAATGAAGGTGTTAAACAGGACTGGACCCAGAACTGACCCCTGGGCTACACCAGTAGTTATTGTCCTCCAACTAGACTTCACACTACCACTGATCAATGCCTTCTGGACCCGGCCATTCAGCAATTCTCAATCCACCTCACTCTTTGCTCAGCCAGTCCATATTTCAACAGCTTCTCTATGAGGATCTTATAGGAGACAGTATCAAAAGCCTTGCTGAAGTCTAAATAGACAATGTCCACTCCTCTCCCCTCACCTACCAAACCAGTCATTTCATCATAGAATGGTTATCAAGTTGGTCAAATATGACTTCCCCTTGGTGAAGCCATACATGTACTGGTGGCATTGGGTTATTCATCCCCAGATGCAGGACATATCACTTGTCCTTGTTGAACTGCATGAGGCTCCTGTCAGCCCATCTCTCCAGCCTGTTGAGGGCCCTCTGGATGGCAGCACTACCATGTAGCTATTAGCCATTCCTCCCAGTTTTGTATCATCAGCAAACTTGCTTAAGGCTACACTCTGCCTCATCATCCAGATCATTAATGAAGGTGTTAAACAGGACTGGACCCAGAACTGACCCCTGGGCTACACCAGTAGTTATTGTCCTCCAACTAGACTTCACACTACCACTGATCAATGCCTTCTGGACCCGGCCATTCAGCAATTCTCAATCCACCTCACTCTTTGCTCAGCCAGTCCATATTTCAACAGCTTCTCTATGAGGATCTTATAGGAGACAGTATCAAAAGCCTTGCTGAAGTCTAAATAGACAATGTCCACTCCTCTCCCCTCACCTACCAAACCAGTCATTTCATCATAGAATGGTTATCAAGTTGGTCAAATATGACTTCCCCTTGGTGAAGCCATGCTGACTACTCCTGATCACTTTCTTGTCCTTCATTGTCCCTGGAAATATTTCCAGGATTAGCTATTCCATCTGTTTCCCATGGATCAAGGTGAGGCTGACTGGTCTGTAGTCTCCTAGGCCCTCCTTCTTGCCCTTCTTGAAGATAGAGGCAGTGTTTTCTTCCCACCAGTCCTTGGGCACTTCTCCCACTCACTATGGTTGTTCAAAGACCATTGAGAGTGACCTCATAATGACATCTGCCAGCTCCACCAGCATTCATGGATGCATCCCATCAGGCTGCATGGACTTGTGCATGACCAGTTTGCAGAGTGCCTCTCCTCATTGGCTCATCTATTACTTGGGTGAGGAAATTGTCACTGATGCTCTTCAGGAACCTCCTGGATTGGCTTATATCCCACTGTGTTGTTCTGCCAGCAGATACCAGGGTAGTTGCAAGTCCCCCACCAGAGCCTGAGAATGTAAGGCTATTTCTAGCTGTCTTAGAAGGCCTCATCCACTTGTTATTTCTGGTCAGGCAGCCTATAGCAGACTCCCACTACAGTGTCACCCGTACCAGTCTGCTCTTTAATCCTTACTGATAAGTTCTCAGTCGGCTCATCATTCATTGCTAGAAGAGCTCCATGCATTCCAGCTGTTTTCCCATATGAAGTGCAACTCTACCTCCTTATCTTCCCAGCCTGTCCTTCCTAAAGAGCCTGTATCCTTCCAATGCAGTCATGCAAGCCATCACCACATCTCAATGATCCCAGCAAGATCATAGACCTGCAACTGGACAAAGATCTCTTAAATTCTCATGTTTATTCTCCACACTAGAGTACAGGCACATCAGAAATGTTCCCCAGCATGTTGATTTCTCAAAAAGGGTCTGGTTTTTTTTTCCATAATGGTGCCTTTTAGGATTTCCTTGTTTACACACAAATGCTTGAGATGACCCCACTTAACCATTTTTTTATTGCTTTTGTGCTCAGTTTCATTCACATCACACGGGGCTTTTCACTGTCAAGCCCAACCATCACTCCTTTACAGGGCTGCCAGTAACTCTTGCCCTCCCAGGTGTGGCTAGTTAAAAGCCCTCCTTGTCAGGTCAGACATCCTGCTGGCAAAGATACTGTTGCCCTGCTTACTGGGGTGGATCCCCATCTCTTCCAAGCAGATGCTGATCCTCAAGCAGGGTCCCATGGTCATAGAAACCAAGTCCCTGTTGCCACCAACAGCTCCATAACAAAGTGCTGACATGCAGTATCCTTAACATCCCTTCCCTGCAGGACTGAGTGAGAACAACACCTGGGCCCCCATATCCCTAACTATTGCCTCCAGAGCTCTGTAGTCAGTTTTGGTACTCTCCAGGTTGTCCCTGGATGTATCATTGCTGCCCATATGGAAGAACAGCAGGATGGTTACATCTACCTACAATCACAGGTCTGGACAAGTTTTGGCAGTCTCTCCACAATGTCCTGGATCCAGATCCCAGGCAAGCAGAAAAATTCTCTAGACAACAGGTCAGGTTGGCAGATAGTTGCCTCCAACCCCCACTGCATGGAGTGACCTGCTACTATCACTCACCATTTCCTCCTGGTGGTCTTGCATAGCTCAGAGTCAGTTGGCCCAGATGCTTTGCTTGAAAGCTGGCTTCTCCACAGCTTTGGGGAATTTCTTTTTTTCTCCTGCCAACTTCTGAGTGTTTCTGTTGCTGGGTATTCAGTGTGCAACCACATTATTAACTCCAGAATTAATACATCTAACTTTCCAGATGCTGATTAGTTAATCTCCTATAGCAGGTACAAAAGAACACATTTTTCTTTCAGTAAAACTGCATCACAGATTGCGCACATGGAATATATTTAATTTTTGAACATTATTGATTAACAAGGAGTTATTAGGACACTTCCTGTATTATACTGGCACTTTGAGTTACATTTATTATGATTTATTATTTTTATGAAAGGGCTCAGATTACCAGACAGGCATTCATTAGGAGCGGGTGAAAGTAACTGAAAAAAACAAAATACTTTTTGTATATCCATTATCATAAAATTTGTTTTGCACATTGAGTATTCTAAAGAATTAACCACAGAATCACAGAATCATTAAGGTTGGAAAAGACCTTTAAGATCATCAAGTCCAACTATCAACCCAACACCACCATGCCTCCTAAACCATGTCCTGAAGTGCCATGTCCACACGTTTTTTGACGGTGACTCCACCACCTCCCTGGGAAGACTGTTGCAATGCTTGACCACTCTCTCAGGAAAGAAATGTTTCCTAATATCTAGTCTAAACCTCCCCTGGCGCAACTTGAGGCCATTTCCTCTCGTTCTATTGCTGGTTACTTGGAAGAAGAGACCAACACCCACTTCATCACAACCTCCTTTCAGGTAGGTCTCCCCTCAGCCTCCTCTTCTCCAGACTAAACAACCCCAGTTCCTTCAGACGCTCCTCATAAGACTTGTGCTCCAGACCCCTCACCAGCTTTGTTGCCCTTCTCTGGACACGCTCCAGCAATTCAATGTCCTTCCTGCAGTGACGGGCCCAGAACTGAACACCATATTCAAGGTGCGGCCTCACTAGTGCTGAGTACAGGGGCACAATCACTTCCCTACTCCTGCTGGCCACACTATATCTGATACAGGCCAGGACGCTGTTGGCCTTCTTGGCCACCTGGGCCCACTGCTGGCTCATATTCAGCCGGCTGTCAACCAGCACCCCCAGGTCCTTTGCTGCCAGGCAGCTCTCCAGCCACTCTTCCCTAAGCCTGTAGCGTTGCATGGGGCTGCTGTGACCGAAGTGCAGGACCCAGTGCTTGGGTGTTTGATGTGTGTACTGTTTGATATATGAACCAATTATACAAAAAGAACCATTCAATTCACTTTATAATAAATATATTTTACTCAAAGTGCCCTTGAAAGCAACTATACACATCCTGAGTGTTCCTTCCTATGTACTTTCTAATCCTTGCCAATGAAATTAGTCTTTATTGATTTCCTCACTAACAAAAATGTCAAAATAGAGGAGATAAATTAAAATAGTATTGACCTCAGTTTTGTACTTTCTGTTCCTCTTCCCATATATGACAATTTTATTCATAAGGTAGTTTTTTGCACTTTTTTTCTTTTAGATGTTCCAGTCTGTCTAACACAGTATTTAAAGCACATCAGGATCTCACTACAGTTTTTAATATTACCTGCTGATGCTTGTCTTTTGTTGTCTTTAACTCAAAAGTAGGTCACACAAAACTTTATCATAGCCCACAGACCAGTATGGGACCATCCTCCAAATTTTTTTCATCACATGTACATTCCACAACTCAGCAGGCAATAGCGTGTGTAATCTGCATGGCAGCCATCTGCCCCAAAGCCAGACAGAAAAAAGAATGATGATTTCTCAAATTAGTGTGGCGGTAGGAAGACTGAACATTTTCTGGCTTCCCTTGATGTGGGATGTCAGAGTTTTGAGCATAGGAAGTCCTGTCATTGATTAAAATAATAAAGCTATAAGCAATAGAATCAGAGTGAATTCATTGCTCTTGTATGCAAAGAGCTCTGTATTTTGTGATGTCCCAATTTTGGGACTCAAATTCTTTCACTTGGTGCTGACTCCATTTTTTAATTGCACAGCTGAAGAAAAAAACCCCATCAGACAAACCCTTCTTCATACTCTTATTTCCCTTCTTTTAAGTTCTTCTGACAAAATGTGTCATTTGGTCCAGTTGCACTGTTTTGTTTATGCACAATTTTGTGGATTTTGAAGATATACTAGTAAAAATACTTAAGGAAGGTAAGCAAAATTTTCAATACAGCCTTTTTAGAATACTTTTTTTTGGTAACTTTTTAGCAAAAAGTAACAGGATTTGTTCTACAGTTGTAGATTGGCTCTCTGATTTTTCTTTAATTAAGAGAATTCTCTACTGATCAAGGAACTCATGAGATTATTGTAGATTTTACTTGTAGGTCATACATGCTATTAAACATATGAGAAGAGAAAGTACATGAAAAATTTTTAATTACTTAATTTTATTAGGATTATTAATACATGCCACAATTGGCTTAGAATGCCTACCTTAAAACTTCCTAGCATTTGAGAATGTAGGAAGATGTGCAGATAACAATATGAAAAATACATGCCATCATAACATAAAATTATAACCCTGTCTTTGAAAATTCTTCTGATTTTTGGTCACCTGAACTCAAAAATGACAAAGTAAAGGTAAATGAAGAGCAATTAACTGATTGGACACAGGTGAAAAAAAGTCTTAATTACTCATCTATCATGCAACTGAAAAAACTAACATTACTTAGAAAGAAACACCAGACACAAAAATAAGTAAAAGTTATATATAGTAATAGAATGAAAAACTAAACACTAGAAGGGCCTTGAAAGGTATGCTAGTTCCTCCCTTTACCTGTTGCAACCAGAGATCAAACGGAAGTTAAACAGACTAACCACTAACACAAAAACCAAACCAAACCAAAACCACCACAAAAAAAAAAGCAGCTGTAGTTTTTCTGGCTTAAACCAAGGCAAGCTTTTACATGAATCCAGACTAAGACCCACCAAACTTAATTATCCAGTGTTAACAACATACATGTATTTATTATGATACCATTCTATTAAATATCTCCATATCATTTAAAGAGCAATTATGAATAAACTTTTATACATGCACTTGCAAACTGTACTTCAGATCACATTGTTTGAGACACATGTTCCATTATTCCCAAGGATACAGGATGAACCCTACCATTGCAGGGAGATAGTTCTCTTCTGTAAATACATTTTCTGGTTACTAAATGAAGCAAGTCTGACTGGTTCATTGCAAAACCTGCCATGTAAGGAGGGAGTTTCTAGCATAACAAACAAATTAACAACAACAACAAAAAAAAGGATAACAAAACAAAAAACCCCTTTCAGTCTGAATTCAAAATTAAACACTTTGGCAAAAGGAAGTTGTATGTTTTCATCTTTCAGTTTCAGAACATCTACAGCACAGAGGACTTAGGAAGGAAGATGATGCAACCTCACTGGCATCAAATCTGAAACTCAAAGACACTGTTTTAGCAGATCTGAAAAAATGTGCAAAGGAACAGAGGATGAACATCTACAAAACAGTTTCGGGGCGGGGGGGGAACTACTGTATATGTAAAGCCAGTCAGTGTGTTTAAAATGGAAAGGCAAAAAAGATAAAACATCTTGCTAATACTAAAACAAATGGTAGTACCAAAATGATAATACTAAAGAGAGACACTTAATGGGTAAGGAATCTGTTACATACACAACAAGCAATATACCTGAGAATTATTTAGTACGTAACTAATTTCTCCTAAAAGCTGAGGGCTTGAGAATGAACAGCAACATATGATCAACAGGTTTTTCCTGGTTCACGAGATCATAACCTGAGAATTTTATAAAGCATTGAAAATAATAGAATCAAAAAGAAAAAATATAAACTTATTACAGTGTAAATATTCCTATGATAAGGAAAGAGCATTAATATGCAAGCACATAAACAAAAAAATTAAAGTTAAGTTAAAATTAAGTATACAAAAAATACAAAGTATATACAAAACTTCTGCCTTTCCCTTTTGAAATAAAGGACAGAAGACAATCTTACACACACACACACACACACACACCCCCCCACACACACACCTCCCCTACAAATACGTATACTTGGCATATATTCCTGCATATACATACACTGGTAAAAAATAAGGTCTTGCTACTTTTTTTCCAAGAACATGGCAATACGTCTGGGTCAGCCCCAGTACTGCTACAACAAGCAACTTGCAAATTGCTCTTTAAACAGTTTCTCCTTTGTGCCCCAGTACTGACTTTACGCCAACTCTGTATCAAGCACAGAAACTTGGGTCCTTAAGGTTCCCTCGTAAAGTTCCCAGAAAAATATCTAAGCACCTTCAGGAAGCAGCCCCAGGAATTCCTACATCAGGCCTCAAGTCTGCTCCAGCTGTTATGGTATTAAGACAACTGAGAATTCAACAAGCTATGCTTCAATCAGAACTATTTACTTTTCTGCAAAAGATTTCATTGTCTGGATTTACAGAACCATGCCACGCATACGGGCTAATGATATTGAAGAATGAAAGCTCAAACTGGGTTTAAATATTTTGCAAACTTTTTCCCTCTCCCCCTGTTCCTTTTGATTCAAAAAATACACACTTTGACGTTGAAGTGTTGAAGCATCTGAAACAGGTAAAATCCCAATACAGAATAAAAGATTTATGGTTATCACCTTCCAACATACCTGACGTTCAAGACCACAGCAAGAAGCCAGGCTGGAAGAGCTAGCCAAAAAAAAAAAAAAAAAGAAAAAAACCACCCCCTGCCCCCCCCCATCCCCAAAACACTCAAAGAGCAAAAAGAGTAATTAGTAATTGTAGCAAGTATACAATCTTAAGATTTCAAAATTATGTCTAATAAAAAACTAGAAAAGTTAAAAGGCAAAAGGTGGAAAATAACAGGAACCTTAGATTTCATTAAATAAAGCAAACTCTCCATTAAAGTCTAAATTACACTTAGTTTTAAAAAAGCAGTGAAAAACTGTAAGTCCACGCAATGATTTCCGGAGAAGAAAACATTTATTAGTCAATCACTTTCACTGATAGAAGAGGTAAGAAAAGTATCATTTTTCAAATGCACATTGGCCAAGAGCTTTAAGTTAAATTATTTTGTTCTCTAACTAGAAAGAAGATAGTCTTTACTTTATAGAATAAACAGAATTAGGGTAAAAGCTTCAGTCAAACACAACTGACAACAATCAGAAGAAAAGATACTGCAAGAATAATCACAGAAAATGCACAAGAATGTTAGTGTGCTATTTATTTGTTTGAAAATTAATTGCAATATATAGCATATAAACTACTTCCCTGAAACAACTTGTAACCACCTGTGATACTGTAAAGGGAACAATTGTTTAAGTGTTGCTTAGATGAAGAATTCTCAAAAATGTGAGGAATCTGGAATATGAACAGGTCTTGCATGTAAAGTTTTATTACTCACTATAAAATCTACACATGCACGTATCAGTAAATCCAATTTTAAATTAACAAAATTTTGTCTATTTTTCTAGGGCTACATTGTAGGCAGTGCCTCCATATTTACCTCTATAATTACAATACTCTCTACCTCTGAACCATAAACTTCTATGTAAAACATAATGATACAAAATAATGCTCAACACTTAAAATCCAGTTCTGCATTTGGATCTACTGACACATATTTCTGGATGTGTGGAGTCTCATTCTCTTTGATGGATCAGGACTGGTATGTGAGTTCCAATTCTAGGTGACTGGTAAATTTCTCTACAAGATTATCAGACTGGGGTAGTTAAATTCAGCCAAAGCAGCAGATGTTTTGTGTTAGTTCAGTGGCTATTCATGAGCACATATAACAGGTACCAGAGGAGTTGTTATCAAAGATGATTCTAATAAAATACTACTACCAACTGTCAACTTTTTACTATTTATGACTTCATATTCCTAGATATATTCCAATTTGTTTTGTTTTGCTAGATTAAGAAAATTGATGACCCAGAGATAATGTGACATGACATAATTTTAACTGAAAATGCTAAAGATTTCTAAACCAAAAACAAGGAAACCTGATGCTTTTAAAAAGCACACAAAATATCTGGCAATAATTCCTGATTTTTTTTTTTTTTTTTTGCCATTATGAGGTATTGAGGGAAGGGAATGGATTATTTAGCAAAGCGAATAATCCATTGTAAAAAAATCATTTGCGAAAGAGATAAAACAGTGAATACTACAAACCATAAAATAATAGAGATATGAACAGCAGAGGTGAGTAAGGAAATAAGAATGCAGGGTGTGTGGTGCAGTTTTCTAGGGTAGGAGTAGAGAGAAGCAGCACTATGAGCTTTCCATTTGAAGCTGTTACTCCTAGAAGCCTGGCACCTGACCTGATTCTTCAGGATATGGATCAGATTTCTATGAATAAGAAATAATGAGTATATTTAAATGAGTTTAAATGAAAGAAACACCATATCTTTAGTAAGACACCAAGCTTAGCAGCACTTTCTGTAGGGAGAACAAAAAGCTCCTTGGACCAAAGACTATTGTCCCTTTTTACATGGTTTCCTGAAAAATGAGCACTGTTGCCTTGCTCAGCTCCTCTTGATCTCTTCCAGTAACCAATTCCATCTAAGCCCAATACATGGGAAAAGGTCTCAAAACTGTAACATTCCTACAAACTTTGTGAAGCAGGCAGCTGCTGCAGCTGATAGGGTGTCTGCTAGCTAAAAGGCAATGAAGTGAATACAACTTTTACATAGCAGTGCAGAATCTACCTCTCAGTAAAGGCCTCCCATTCAAATTTATTCTCTCTTATCTAATAAAGGGTGAATTTATATGGCAGCCTGAGTATTACTCAATTAAAATATCAATTCACAAATACAAACCCGTAGGATATAAGGATGCATTTAGTCTTACAGAACTAGTTCTTAAACCCAAAATCTCTAATTCAAAGTATATAAACAGACCAGTTATGCTGCTCCTTCCCCTCCCTCCATCTCTCAGGCATGCAGCCAGCCACTCTCTCTTAT
>NW_010544331.1:0-768 GCF_000687285.1 Phaethon lepturus | reverse complement strand
AGGAATTGGGAATTCCTGCCTGCACAGCAGCCCAGTACCAAAAAGCCCAATACCCACTAGCTCCCCTTCCCCCAGCATGCCCCTCAGACTATTGAACAAACTAGTAGTTAAAACCAGCTACAGGAAAACAGAGATGTGACACAATTAGGGATTTATGCAGAACTTAGTGCTGCCCATCTGCACTGGGAGTGTACTGAGTACCTCTCCCAAAACATACCAGACACCTCCAAAGATGAAGGCAGCATTTCAGTGCCACCCTTTTTTATCTATAGATTTTAACAGATATTAAGGAGAAGCAAGAATGTAGTCGTCATACTGGATAACTACATGCAGGAACTTAAGTTTAAGTGTCCATGGAAATAATTATCTGTTCATAATAACAGATAAGTGCCGAGTTTTAGGCACATGCACATTTAGACAGCTATGACAGCATTGATTTCCTGAGTTATTTTCTATGATGTAGCCACCAAACTTTCACAAGTCTCATTTTAATCACCAAGACAAGCAATCTAATTGCCTGCTCTTGGTGATCACTGCTCTTGATCATCAGGAATCAATGTCCAAAAGATGGTATGGAATTGAAGTATTTTATCCATCTTCTACTCTTGCTTGGTGATCACTGCTCTTGATCATCAGGAATCATGCACATAAACAATGTCCAAAAGATGGTATGGAATTGAAGTATTTTATCCATCTTCTACTCTTGCTAACGTTCTGCCAAAAAGTGCTGCAAATAGCTAAAGAAATCACAGAATCACAGAATCACTA
>NW_010544330.1:20835-22764 GCF_000687285.1 Phaethon lepturus | reverse complement strand
CTCTTCCCCTCCTTATCCCTGCCCTGTGTTACAGTGCAACATGACCTCCTGAAGCAGGAGAAGAACTTTTGCTTTCATTCCTGCGCAGTGGCTGAGGAAGAGACTTTGCCTTTCATTGCCACCACGTCACTTAGGCACTAGAAAGGAGGACCTGTGAGCACAGGTAAAACGCCTGCCCTGCTGAAGGTGGTCTGTAGCTCTGTCCATCTGCCCGAGCTTACCTCCGACACGGGCTGTCCTGCTGCAGTGATCACAACCCTGCTGGATTCAGCCCAGCGCGGACCCGTAATTAACAACGGGGTGAGTGCAACGGGCCAAACCACAGAGGAGATGTTCTGAGTGCGGTGGGCATTTCTGGTCCGTGCCGCCCACCTAGCTAACACACATGTCCTTTCCATTCATGTCTTACAGAACTAGAGACTAATTTTTCTGTGCAACAAGTACAATTCCCGCAGAACTCTGCAGCCTATTTTAAACAAGGGATTAGCAAGCACTATCAGGGCAATCTTACACCGTTTTTATAAACATCTATATAAAACCACCTTTCATGTGTGTGTATGTATATCTAATTCCTACTTTTCGCACTGCCCCGCTCATTAAAAAGTATTTCTTTCTGTCTGTGGTGAACATCATTTTCCCATTCTCTTTTCCCCCTCTAAAACTAGAGGTTTGCCTTTTTAATAGGTTACCTACTAAAGAAAATATGAAATATTTTTTCCACACCTTGCCAAAAGTTGTCCAAAATGAAACAGTGGCAGGGTCATGTACATCCAGATACGTCATTGCTGTAAGGGTAGTGGGGAGAGAAGCCTGTCTGTAAGTGGGGGGTATGATTCATTTGGATAACAATGGAGTCCACTGCCCTTTTCTACCAAATGTTTTTAGTTTGCCTCAAATAAGTAATTGTCTAACTTGTATAAATCTTTCCATCGCTTCTTGAATCATTGTTGGATATTTGGGGAAAATATTTTTGGGGTTTTATAAGGAAAAAAAAAAAAAACAAAAAAAGCTGATTGCGATCACTTCCAAATAACACTTAACTCCTTGACACAAGGTCAGCAGGAGGGTTTGTGCATGTGTGTGTGTGTGTGTGTGTGTGTGTTTTCCTTCTAATCTGCGAGCTGTTCCCTGAGAGACACATTGAGAACTGGGGCTTGTCTGCTGACATGTTTTACACAGCTGATCCATTAGGATCCTGCTCTTCCTAGCCTCCCTGGCACCGCTTTGATCAGCGACATGTTTAAAAAAAAAAAGAAAAAAAAAAAAAAGTAAAAGGCACTTCTCTGATCAGGAATCCCTCCCCTCCACTAAATCATCCTGGGCACTTTAAAGCCATAGGAACCACTGGGGGACCCCTCAGCTCTGCGAGGCTTCACGACAGCTCTACGCTAAAACATCCAGACGTGAGACAGCAACATCTTTTGCCCAGTGGCCTCTTCTGCCCGGCTCTGTAGTTAACCTCTTCCCTGCCCGGCAAGGAGTTCCCACCAGCCTCCACTGCCATTTCTGCCTTCCCAATGGGATGTGTCACGAGGGGCTTGGTGCCCATCACACACCCTGGGCACAAAGGGCAAATGCCAGCCAAAAGCTTCACCTCCCTGCCGGCTTGCAAAAGCTTTCCTTGCCTGGAAAATTTGACTGCTGCAGGATCCTGATTCCTTGCCATTGAGGATGGAGGTTTTAATTTACTTTTGTTCCAAAGGTTGGTCAGAAAAGCATATGCCGTGTCTCTGCGAGAGGGCACAAAAAGAAGACAAGGGGATATAATGATGGTCCACATCCTGCTGGTGTGTCCAGCAGGAGAAGAGAATTGATTGTCCCCCTGTACTCAGCACTGGTGAGGCCACACCTTGAATCCTGTGTTCAGTTTTGGGCCCCTCACTACAAGAAGGACACTGAGGTGCTGGAGCGTGTCCAGAGAAGGGCAAC
>NW_010544330.1:0-20769 GCF_000687285.1 Phaethon lepturus | reverse complement strand
GGAGACCTCATTGCTCTCTACAGCTACCTGAAAGGGGGTTGTGGTGAGGTGGGTGTTGGTCTCTTCACCCAAGTAACTAGCGATAGGACGAAAGGAAATGGTCTCATGTTGCACCAGGGGAGGTTTAGATTGGATATTAGGAAAAATGTCTTTACTGAGAGAGTGGTCAAACATTGGAAGAGGCTGCCCAGGGAAGTGGTGGAGTCACCATCACTGGAGGTGTTCAAAAAATGTGTAGACGTGGCACTTCAGAACATGGGTTAGCAGGCATGGTGGTGTTGGGTTGTTGGTTGAACTCGATGATCTTAGAGGTCTTTTCCAACCTTAATGATTCTATGATTCTATGAAAGGGTATGGGTGCAGATGTGTGTCTGCAGCACCTAGGCCAGATATGTATGAAAATGTGATTGTAGAGACAAGCTTGCAGTGTATCTCAGCCAGCCTAAGAGTTGACATGAAGTACCAGGGGCACAGAGATTTTGGGTAGGCTGTGCTTGGTACAAAGTTGGTGAGTGATGCTCTGCTGACATGGGAGCATCCTCTGACAATGCACAGAGTAGACACAGCCAGACTGTGACCATGTCCATACCATAACCCCTTACAGCATATACACACACACCAAGGGGTGAATGAACCCCTGTGGGTTAATGCCAGTGACTGACGCTAGAACTTCCCAGGTCCAGCTATGAATGGCTGCTTGCTCCCTGACGGCTGATCCCATCACACTGGGAGGAAGCCAAACGCAGCGGTGGTCAGGGACTGCTGGCAGACATGACTGCTTTAAGTTTTGGCAAACCTTGTATGATAGAGTCCATTTCTTTAGCTGTTCAACACCACTTTGGAGTATTAAAACCCCTGACATCTTCTCTGGTGCTTGCTGAAGGCACACATACAGAAATGGAGGCAGGAGCACAGCACATGAGCAAGTCCAGGAGGGAAGGGGGAACAGTTGCACAGAGGCCCAGGGGTCCCTGGCAGTCAGCAGGGAGGTGAGGGCACTGGGTGTGCTGCTGCTGCGGCTGCTGCTGCTGCTGTGACAATCCCGACCAGCTTCCCCAACCCTTCTCTTTTAATGTCCCTGAGCCTGAGCTGGGGTCTTCACCTCGGTCACTTGCTGGGAAATTGCCAGCAATAACACTGAGCAGCCCAACTCCTGGCAGGGAGGGAGGAACAACTAACAAAATGGTCATCGCTGCCTTCCAAGATGAAAAGGGAAGTCTTTGTTGTGCTTGTTTCTTGCCACATTGACACCTCACGGGCGTGGAGAGCCAATGAACCCAGGAAAATACAGTGGTTTGAACACTAAGTAGGTACTCTGTGGTGTTCATTGGGAGCAGGTGTAGTGCCATGGTGGTACTATCTCATGGTGGTACTGATTGCTCAGTGTTCAGGTCTTCAAAGTCACTGCAGTTTGCAGTAGATGGAGTACATACCAGACATTGCAGAGGTCTGGATGAGTTGCCCACTGCTCAAGGAAATCCCCTAAACCACAGCTCTAGCAGATTCCCTTCTCCTCACCCATCTCACCCCCCACACATTAATTCCTTGCCTTTTTTGAGCATTTTTCACTGACTTGAGTGATGAGAGGGGCTTTTTGCCCTGCATGTCCAGCGCGCCTGTTTTATTTGGTTTACAGAACAAAAAGGGATAATGTGATGGAGGATCTGCTCTTGACACCCTTCTTGAGACTGATATTTTGGCAGCAGAGTTGAGGAATCATTGAAACATGTTTTCTTTTTCCGTACCCCTGGTGCTGGCTCGCACATAGCTCTGCGATTGCCACATTCACCAACTCTGCAAAACATCTGGGTCCAGCAGCTTCTCTTTAAGGCAGATTTGAGAGCATACACAATCCTACCTTTGGCATGAGGCATCTCCAAGAGTTTAAAGGTACTGTCATCTACCCTGTTTCAGGGAGGCTTTTCCACGTCAAATTGTAGTCGTAAGATACCCTCAGTTGTTCACATTTCACCTCAAAGTCCCTGCATCCTGGAGGGCAGCCCTAATCTGGGTCCCCACCACCCCGATGTTTATCTTACAGGCCGTCTCTGACGTGGCACCATGTGCTTTGTTTGGCAGGCCAAGTTTAGAGGAGAGGTCAAAAAAAAGCACAGATACCCAGAGTCTCAGTTCATTTACGCTTCAGTTCATGCTGCGGCTGGAGGAGGATCTCTTCAGCTCTAGGTTTTCCTCACAGTATAAATCCCCGTGACTGGATCCCATAAAACAGTCTCATAAGCTCCCTAAGAATTTGTCGGGATGCCAGGTTCGACGTCCCTAGCCCTCGCAAAACGGGGTAGCTGAAAGCAGCAGAGTGAAAAGAAGCCAAACACCTTAGTAAAAGCAAGGATTTAAAAAAAAAGTCCACATTAAAACAACATTCATTTTTTTCAGGCCTCTTGCAGATAAATGACCTCCGTTCTTCTAATTAAAGAAAATGTGCAATTAGTTTAATCAGATCTGTGGGAAGAAAAGCAGTCACTGAGTCTCAAAAGGCAGGTTTCTGAGAAACTGCAGCCAACTTTTCCTGGGGCCGACTGGAGACACTACATCAGAAACAGCATGAGCCCTGCCAAAGCCTTCTTCCTGTGAAAAATGATGTTTCAATTTAGGCTCCTGTACATTGTATTCGTTAATCTCCCTCTCACTTGCTTACTCACTTGTTCTCTCTCGCTCTTGGGCGCTGTAAATAGAGGCATGAAGAAGTATCTCCTTGTATTGATACGGGCATTTCACCCTAATTTCTCAATGAAATAAAGTCGAGTTTATAATTTTGGTTCCCCATCAGCCTCCATGTTCTTTGTACCCTGTGATCCAAAGACGGCCTATTTCATGATACCACAGAAGGGCCAAAAGCATTCGAGGACTAGAAAATAAGACTTTCCTTCAGGAAAGGAAAATAGGACTAGTGCGATGGGAAAAGGTCTCGAAACCCTTAGCAACTGTGGGGCTGAAGGTCCTGAGAGACTGTTGGAAATCGGGGAAACTGGGGAGGAAGCTGAGCTCAGAGAACAGTCCCTCTTCTCTATAGGCAGAGCGGGAAATGGTGCAAACTGCAGGATCAGTTCCCTTAACCCTTTACAGGGATGTGTTTGCCAGTAATCTCCTCTCACTTATTCCACAGGCATTCAAAGGGAAAGAAGAAAAACACGCCCCATTTAAAAAAAAAATAGCTGTTTTAAAGTATTCTCTATTCAAACAGTTTTAAAGCCCAAGTCTTCCTCCTAAAAGCGAGGAAAATTCTTTCTAGTCAGGCAGAGTAAAGAGCCAGCCCTACAACAATCTTGCAAACCCACAAATTGGGCTGCAACTGGGCAAGTGGGGACAGAACCAATTATCAGAACAAATAACCCTTATTCTGTCCATTCCTTACCCTGCATTTCCTAAGGGCGTTTTCAAGCATGTAGTGAGCCATCTCAGCAGCCAAGCAGGGGTTTGGCTTTTCTCTGGGTGTTGCTCCTGAGAAGCGAGAGAGGCATACAAAGTGCCCCCTCGTTTGCCCATGGAGGGTAGCGTTGGGGTCAGGCTTTGCTGGCTCTGCTGCACTCCCAGTGCAAGAGACAAGGACCACGTCACGAGGAAGTGACTATGGCTCCTGTCTGATGCTCCTCTTCTACCGGGACAGTTGTTCCTCAGCGCCTGGCCAGTAACCACCACTTACTCAGCAAGCCCCTGCTCCTCTTCATGACCACCTGAATGTCAGCTTGCTGCTAACATGTCTTGTAAGACTTGGGCAGACATTTTATGCGGGAGCTTTCCCTGTTATCACAGGTGACAATGTCCTGTTTTGCCCATTTTGGATGTCCCTCTTCTGTCCCGTGGGAATGACCTCAACTCTTTGGTGAACGACTGGGTTTTGTGGAGAGCACAGCTCCACCACTACACCTGTACCTGCAGATACAGGTATGAATTGGAGACGTTGTGCTAGTTCGTCTGGTGAGTAAGGGTCTCCACAGCCTCCACGTGTGGGCAAAACGCTGGTTGCTCATACACAGGCAGAAAACACCTCCAAAACCAGATTTTTTTTTCTGATTCTAGGGGCATCTTTTTTTCTAAACCCTTCTGCCCCAGAGATTTTCAATCTTTCTTATTGACATTTTCTAGAAAACTCTTTGATTTTGAAATGTCCGTGTGATCTTTTTTCTTTGCTTATTTCGGTTGTTTGGGTTTTTTAAACAAGTAAATGCTTGGTTTTTCAGCTTTGGCCTGGGTTTTTTGTTTGCTTGTTTGTTTACAATTTTCCACCCAGAGAAAAATTAGATATGCAGTTCCAAAAAGTAGAGGTTTCCCTGCTGTTGCCTGTGCTTTCTTGTTGACTCCTAATTTCTTTCCACTGCTGGATAAGGGGAAAAAGTCAGGGTTAAAAATAAAGATGGGGCCCTAAAATATCTCCAAACCAACAGTAGGAAACGGATGTGTTTATTTTTTGGTTGGTTTCCAAAAATCCAAAGGAGGTAATACTTTATGTTAAAAATATTTATTAGCTTGGGTAATGAACACATTCAGATAAAGAGCCTGTTGCCCGAAGTGTGAGGCAACAAATAAGCAAAACCTTGTCTATTTTACATCATGTAATGTATGTTTCGGTGCAAAACCAAAATCTCTTGACCAGGCAGGAGGAAAAAATGTGCAGGCTGGTGCCACACAGCCCCGCGTGCGCACGTTTGATTGGGATTGGAAAAGCATTGCCATCCCCTGGGATGGATTCAGGTTTGCTGTCACACTGGACTCATTTGGGGGAGTGAGGGGGTACAAATGGGGGCCTGCAGCTGACCCTCACCTCCAATTTCTAGCAGCCACCAGACTGCGGGGCGGGTGGAGAGAGCGGGGTTTGCGCATGTGTCTGCGGGCCCCGGCAGCCCCCCAGGGATTTGCCTGGTGCAGCAGGGGCCGGTGGGCTCCCTGCCAGCAGCTCCAAAATGACGAGAGCTGGAGGCTGGCCTGAGACTCTGAAAAACCCCATCAGTAACATTTCTGACAAGATAAATTGCATTTTAAATGTGGAGATGACCTTGGTAATCAGAAATAAATCAGCAGGATAATCAAAATTGATGGGTAAGTCAAATCTAGGAAATTGATATACTGGAGCCCCATAGAATAGCTTGGAAATCCCCATAAGTCGGGTCCTGGCTGAAATTTTGGTCCCTTTGCTGTGGTAATTTAAACTTTTCTATTTACTTTGGCAATCCTCTGTTCAGTGACTTGGCCTGATTGAAATGCTTTGATATGTCCAGCAAGAATAAAATAAAAAAAGTCGAAGGCTAGTATCTTGGTTTAGGACAACTGTGAACATAAAATTTAATTCTGAGCTTTGCAAGAGGGACTCTCTAGAACATACTGTGGGGGAAAGCAATTAATACTGCATTAAAAAAAAAGAGCAGTTCTTCCTTTTCACTTTGCTTTTCAATGTCCTGTAACTTGGGCCAAACCAAACAGTGCTTACGCCACTACTGATGTTACAAGTTCATGTACTGCTGCTGATGTTACGTACATTAACACAGCAGTCACTGGAAAGGAAAAGCAAGTGTAATTTATCCAGAACATGGACAAAAGGAGAGTACAGAATGAAGCCGGTCCTCCCATTACTTTATTTTATTCCCTGCTGTTAATTGCTTTCTTGATACACCCGTGCTTTTGTCCTTTTGACACATAGGCTACCATCACGCTCCACAGCTACCAGAGCCGAAATTGCTCCAAGACTTGTTATCCCTTAAACAATCTTAAATCTGTGGGTGCAGCTCTGACACTCTTCTAAAACCTATTTACTGGCTTCAGTGTAGTTATTCCTGCTTCATATCAGTGCAAGGAAAGTAGAGTCAGGCCAACTCTCTGATCTATTCAAGCCTGACATGTGGCTTACACCGCTTTTATATCAATCAAGAATTTGGCCTTGAGATCTCCACGTTCTCGGTTTGACCCAGTATTTAAAAAAATATTTCCAAATCTGTGCCTCTCTCTTCTGCCTTTTCTTCATCCTTTCCAAACTCTACTGCATACGCTTCATGTCTGCAAACTCAACCAAAAGTCCTGGACCTCTTACAGGCCATTTATTGCTTTCTATTGTACTTCAAACTTGAGTTTACACGTATCTGCTTTCTTAAAAACATTTCAGAGAGAAGCATCACTTTTTTGTAGGGCTGGTAAAGGTTTTTCCACTGAAACTACTCTGAAGTAAAGGTGGGTTTTAGCTAACAGGAAAAGTTGTTCATCATAAAGCATGTCAGGGAACAGTTTCTGTTTTCCATTGGCAAAACACAAATGCCTAAGAACTGTGTATTGAGATTTCAGTCCCTGCAGTTGTCACTTCGGTGCCCAATGTTCCTGTTTTCTTCCAGGGCTCTGTCCAATGCTTGAGTGGTATCTTCAACGGTATAACCCAGAGAGCTTCTCTCAGAAGTACTGTCTGTCCCTTTACTACCCCAGAATCTGAGCAAAGAGTTTGACATTGCATGACATGACAACTCCTTTAGAAGTCCTCTGATGGAGTTTCCGTCTCACTTTTCCTTGTTTGGGACAATATATTTAAGAATTTAATAATCAACATGGGACATAATAGTTATTTTCTGGCCAGTATACTTGCAAATGTTTAAAGCCCTTAAATATATAAAGGTTACAGTACTTAACTTGGGCAGCTAACTAACAAACAATACCACCAGTACTAACCAGCTGATAGGGAAGATAAAGAGCCAGGCAAAGAGGTGAAGGACTGGGAGAAGGATATAAAAAGAATTATAAATTGTATTTTCAGTATGTGTATTGAAGATTGAAGATTATTGAAGATCAAATGCAAGGAGTCATGTAGGTGCTAGGTATGATGCATCAAAGGAAAGTAATTAAGTTCATTGACAAGTGTTGAAGATGAAAGATTAATTGTTAACAAAGAAATTGGGCAACAGCTCAAGAAGAGTCTAAGAGAGGTATGGAGGCACATCAGGGAACACGAATCTGTCTTTGGTTCTACACCATGATTCCTGGTTTCCTAACATGGAAGACACCATGCAACAAATTGTGCCAGTGAGGAAGGACATAGCTAGGCCGTATAACCATGATGCATCTAGGTCTGAGCCATCTAACTGTCTTTCTCTGAGCATGGGGAAAAACGCTTTGGATGGCACTTTGGGGAGGACACATCAGGCACAATCTTAGCAGAAGATCTATCTCAGGGATCATGGAGCAAGAAAAAGGCCATTCCACATCTGCTGCTGCTGACGGAGATACAGGATTTTGGGGAGTGTAATGGGAGAGATAGATGTACAAGACTGCAGTCACCCACTGTGAAGGACCTACTTATTAATAGCAAAAGGACCTTCTCACAGTGAGAACAGATATGGGTTCAGCCACTGGACATGCAAGGCTTTGGAATCATCTCAGTCTGCTGTCTCCAGACGTAACTGCTGCCTCCAGGCAACTAATGAAAGGACTGTCTACTTAGGATTTAGATTTAAAGGATTAGACCATTTGTAGTCTAATCCTTTAAAATCATTGATTAAATGTAATGTTTTACCATCTTTCTCCAGATTTCTTTCTCTCTTATTACCCTTCACCATAATGTGAACTACATTCTGATGTCATGTCATACTTTTCTGCACGGAAAAAAATGAAGGCATTTTTGGGTTCCTCTTTTTATCTTCCAGATATTTATCACTGTTTCAGGGGGAAAAAAACATAATTTGATGGCTCAGGACTTCAAGCAATCCCTTTCTCTGCAGCAATACCCACAACTATAAATGCAGCTTATTCGGAAACAGTGTATACAGCAATACACACATACTTCAGCAGTTCAAATTCTGGTCATGCTCAGACAGCAGTTACTGCCATAATTTTCTGGTCTGGCTTTGCATTAACTCATTGAGCAGGAGCCTTGGCTTGGTCACAGCATTTTTTCTTGTCTGAAAGATGATGTGGTTGATAGAGGACAAACATTGGAGATCCTCTATTCTTTCCTCTTCCCTCTCACACATGCACATACACACATTAACATGCCTACATGAGTGTTACATAGACATACAACTATAACACACATATACATAGAATACTCATATATACATGTACATGTACATGTACATGTACATGTACATGTACATATACATATACATATACATATACATATACATATACATATACATATACATATATTATACATACATGTAGGCACACAAATGAATCTTCCTACTCTTTTTCAGTGCCGATGCATGTGAAGACTTGAAGGGGGAGTCTGCTTCTCTGCTGTAGTCTCATGTGCTTTCATTTCCAATAATCTAGCAGATGCCCCTAGATCATATGGAGGGGAAACAACTATGCCAGCTGCTTCTGGACAGACAAAATAGACTCTTGTGGCTATAATGTAATGTTTTCCTTGGAATATATGTTGTGCCATAGGAATAAATGGCATTCCAGGCTCTTGAAGGAACATACTTTTTCTTGGAGCCAAGCTATCAAAAACCTAAAAATTACCATCAGCAACAGCAAGGAAATTAAGCACACGCAAATAAAAATAGTCAGAAACCTGGCACAGGCAACAACTGATTAGGAGTTATGCACAGACAGTGCACACCTGATAACAGCTCCAACCCTAAGTGACTTTCCAAACTACAGTAGGTCTTCAGGGTTTGGCTGCAGGTATGTTGAATTGGAAGGATATTGGTCCATCCCTGGTGCAAGAGGCTGCACTCATAGCAAACATCCTGTCCCCGCATGGGAAATGCCAGGGCACCCAGAGAGCGGGGTGAGGTACCAGCCATACCGGCTCCCATGGTACGAGATAGTTGACCCAGCTATTAGGGACAGCTCATGACAGCAACACTGTGTATATCACAGAATCACAGAATCATTAAGGTTGTAAAAGACCTCTAACATCATCAAGTCCAACCATCAACCCAACACCACCAAGCCCACTAAACCATATCATGAAATACCACATCTACACATTTTTTGAACGCTTCCAGTGATGGTTCAGTCACTCCACCACTTCCCTGGGCAGCCTGTTCCAATGCTTGACCACTCTGTCCATAAATAAATTTTTCCTAATATCTAGTCTATCTATGGCTGGTGTCTCACTGGGACACTCTAGCAGAATCCTTGCTGTCACATTACACTAGTTAAATGAAAGAGGCAAATTATTTAAGCACTGTTCCAGGTGTGCCATGCAGGAGTTTGTCATACTCAAAATCTGAGCTGAAAATAAAATGAACCTGGGGACATGATTTTCTGAGACTTGAGTTATAAAGTTCAGGAATAGTCTAAAACTGAAAATCACGGAAGTCAGAGCTTGCTCATCACCTCATGTAGTAGTTGACACTGCTGCAAACAGAGGAAAACAGATGTAAAACACCTGACAGTGTTGTAAAATGACTACACAAGCTGTGAGGCAACTGAGGGGTAGTATCTATTGGTGCTGCTGAAGGTGAAGTTGGTCTCACATTTGCAAGAGCACTTCGAGGATGCAGAGAGATTATTTTAAAGACAAGAAAATCAGAGGAGCTCTGACTGTCCCAGCTTTCTAGGGGTGGCAAGAAGGCTTTCCAGTTCTTGCATGCTGCTGCTTAAAAAGTCCGTCTTCAGTAGGACATAGATCGTTATCTTAAAAGGAAGAAAACAAATCCATCCAGAGGACTGGAACGTCCCTGAATGAGAAGGCGAGGAAAGCTTGGAACAGTAAAATCTTGTTTGCTAATGACAGTTCTGAGAATTTAAAAAAAATGAAGTGGGAAAAAAAACCTCCATGAAATATTGATTAGATGCCAGTTCACATAGCTCTCCTTGGCTACTATGTATTATTATTTCTTTTAAAGACTAATAGATCCTATTCTTGACAAGCGCAAAGCCAGGAGGTGGGATCTTATCCAGTATTTTCATTTTTTAGCCCACAAGAGGCAATGATTGTATCAGAATATTATTTGTCTGCCCAAACCACATTTACTGTGTGAACCTCCGCAGAGGACTTCCATTCTCGGGAAAAACTGTTCTGTCAGACAGAGTACAGAAGAAAGACTCCTCATCATCCTGGTTAAGCCAGCTCAGTTAGGACAGAATCACTTTTCCTAGGCCAAATTTCCAAAGCCAACTTTCAAATTTGCATTTACAGTTTTTACCCAAAAACCCCTACACACAGAGCAGATACATCAAAAAACTGAGTGCTCAAGCAGCTGAGTCGCATGTGTGAAGTGGTGAAAATGGTAAGGTGAACCTCAAGAGAAGGCTGGTAGATTAGAAACGTGGTTGAACACATCTGATTTCCCCTCACCACATGGGAAATATGGCTTTCACTTTTTGAGCAACCAAAAGTCAACTCATATGCAAAGAGCTTTGAAACTCTTAATATGGAGGTGTTTTAAGAAATATGTGGGAGATCTGCTGGACAGATTGGGTTCAAAGCTTCCATCCTAGTCATCTTATAAAGCCCTAGGGACTTTCAGCCCAGTAAAAGTATCCCACAGAGATCTTCATGTTCTCAACTTGTCTTCTGGATGACATTAAAGCAGAGGCAGTCCCAGAAGGCAGGCACTATCCTTAGACTTGCACTTATCTGTCTGTGTGCATTTTCTCCAGCACTGACCATTACCATATCCTGACTCATAAGACTGGCTTTGCTTTTTTTATGAAGCTACCAAAGGATCCTGGTGCTAGCATGTGTGTGAGTGTCCTGATAAGGATATGACAGCGTGTGGGAGGCCAGAGGCGGGTAATGCCACTGGTATGTTGAGTGGGGAATTAGCTGTGTGTGGAATGACCCCTTCTTCCAAAACCTCTCCAAAACAGAGGCCAAGAAGAAAGAGCAACAGTGACAGTTCAGGGTTCAGTCCACCCTACCAAAACTTTCCATCCTCATGAATGGAGCCATTCACTGGATTCTGCTTCCCATTTTGCTTCTGTATGCTTTTCATCTTAAAATAGAGAACTTCCTCTCAGGGGAATAACTTCTGCCGTAGCGCAGCCCTGGTGATGTCAGTGGAGTTACACCACAGCTGAGGTTGATCCCCATGTCTCATTGCCAGCAGGTTTTCTGGAGTTAGACCTTGGGTAGCACAACTCTGAAACGTGTTTACACTGTTTTGGCCTCAGCCTGTTTCCTCTGAGAGCACCATCCTGCAGAAAGGATTAAAAAATAGGAGGAAGAACTCATGAAAATGTTGCAGTTGTTTCTTCACACAGGAGTTTAAAATGGAACCACATTTTATGGAATTTTTCACACACATCCTCCCCCTCCCTCAAATTTCAATGTTCCCTTTTCTTCTCTTCTCCCTTTTTTTGACATATTGCCACTGAGTGAAATGAAATGAGAAATAGCCAGCGGCTTGCTCTGACATTTTCATCCCCACCCCATCCATCTGTCCACCCAGACTCTTCTCAGTTTTAATTTTTTTTTTTTTTAATAGTATGGAATGGCAAAACGGAACTGCAGGCTGTGTGTATTCATTTGCTGTAACCCACCCATTCTGCTGTTACTAGCCACCTTTCTTACCATTCCTTCAGCATTTTTTTGGACCATCTAAAGCTGGAAAAAAAAGTGCCCTTGCCTGTGGATTCACTCCAGATTGACAGGGAGGGAAAAATCTGGCAGCATCTGAGATCAAGAGCTTTATGGTCTAGTCCTGCCTAATTTTAAGGGATTTTATATAGCAGAATTGGAAAGAACCAAGAGACACTTACAACACATGTTCTGAAATACCAAGAATAACAAAGCAAAGGCTTAATGAGTTCCAATGTGCATGTCTGCTGTGAGTAATGATGCTTAATCCTGCTACAAAATAATTCCTTTAAATGTTCTTCTGTTTTTAAAAAAAAATGCATCATTGCTGCACCGGGGTCATAAAAATTACGAATATGTTTTCCCATGGCATGAAGCCATAGCATACTGTAAGGCATTGTGCTGGGCCATTATACACAGACTGTAATCAGAAACAAATGTATTAAGTGAGATGATGTGATGTTACATGAGAAAAGTGAAAATAGAGCAGGGAAGTGTAATAGACAGTGACTTGGACCACAGCAGCAGCTCTGAACAGCCCCTTTCTCTTTAGAAACCAGAGTCTATGCCAGAAGTTGTGTTTCTAGATCCTGGTCTAGAAAAGAGAGTCAAACTTCTTGGAAGAGAGAGGAAATAAAGCTTGAGAGCCAAGGTAGGCAAAAAAATACTGAATTTCCTATTCAGAAAGAGAAATAGTTCTATGATGGTGAGGGTGGTTCTCTGTGGTGTGCATTAGCACAGGCTTGGTAGTGGTCTCAGAAACGCAAAGGAGCCCATCCCTCCATTCCTCTAACTTACAAGCTTGTTGCAGGGATCCGAATGTTGGCTGTGACACGGTGAGAGCTACTGTTGAAGAAAGGGCTCTTGCTTCTTTGGAGTTGATATTTCTGAGACTTTGCACCAGTACTGCTATTACCAGCTTAAAAATTAAACTTGACCCAGATTAAGAGAAATGGAGCAACTCATTTGTCTATTTGCCAGTGTTTATTTCTTAAAAAAAAAAAAAAAGAAAAAAAAGATGCTGTTTGTGACAGCTGCTTTCATTTCCAGGGGTATACTATGACTCTTCAACATCAAAGCTGGATTTTAATTTATTGACTTAACTTTGCAGCGAACAGAGCAAAAGGTCAAGTAAAATGAGACTCCTTTAGAAAAATTATAATCGCTATTAAGAATCATATGGGCCATTTGAATGCTATGACGCTTTATTTCCAAGCCCCTTAGAAAGGTCTTTAGAAATTCTTAAAGCTCAGCCACTTGTACCTTTTGAGAGATACGCAGACTGGGCATATGTGATATGGTATGTGATATGATATGTGATGTGATATGATAGATATGTGCAGGTGAGAGCAGTCTTCACCCCAGCAGCAAAGCAAGTTACGCTCCTATTTCCCAGGTGGTAGAATGGTGGGCCCCAAAATCATAACACTACCCACCTTCCATCCACTGTCATTTCCCTCTGATGGCTGTCCATGCAAGGTTTTTCATCCGATTCAGGCAATAGCTGATTCAACCATAGATCCCCTGCAGAGCAAAAAGCAGAGAGTGGGACCATCAAAACTTGATCATGAGGGCAGTAGTTCATAAATTATCTAGGAATTAGATTGCTTGGACAATACCGCTTTCTGCTTTCCTTTTTCCTTAAAACTGCCTTGATTTACCAGCTGAGTAGAGCACAATGCAGAGAGTACCAAAGGACCTGGACAAACAAATCCTATCTAATTACTGAAAATTATCTTAAGAATTGTCTCAGCAGTAATCTTAGAAATTATTCAGAATCACTTAAATCTGCAAGACAAACAGTTGTTTCTTCTCGTGCCTTCTACAGAAAACAACTGTCTGCTTAGCAACAGAGCACTCCAGGGTTTTCCCTGAAAAGTACAAATAATTGATAGAAACAGGAGAATTATACTTCAGACATTATAAAGCAGGGTCTTTTCTTCCTAGTGTCTGGATCTTGGATCAAAAATTAGTAATTTTGCAATGAAAGAAAAGTTGCTCAATATTTGGTATTTTTGGACTAGTGCAATACAAATGTATTTATGAATCACATCAGTGAGCCAGGTGTCTTTGTTGTAAAGCTTATGTAGTAGCATTTGCTTCTTTTCTATCCGTGTTTCTCCCTTATGAAACATAAATAAATGCAGTTAGGGCTTTACCATAAAGAAAATCTGAATGAAACTCTTTGCTGATTCCAGTTACCTTCCCCTTCACATGAACAAATCCCCTTAGTGGATGAACCCTTGTGCATCTAAAGTTGTTGAGATCCCCAAACACAGGAGGTAAACTATATGCATTGCATTTGTTTACTTTAATGAAATGATTGATTTATTGGTCACAAATTCCTCAAAAGCATTTGGTTTTATCCCCTGGGTTCTTATCACAGAGCTTCTAACATCAGTCAAAATCACAATTGTCATTAACTACGGCACAGTGCAACTCAAAGGCTTCCCCAGTGCTCCCCATTAGCAGAGAGCCTTCCCCAACCCACCCCCCAAGCATGTCTCCTGCCAGGGCAGAGATATGCCCTCCTCCTACAGTTTTTTGCTTTCTAGAATAACTGGATTTAAGGAGGAGAGCCTTCCTGAGGGAACTCGAGTGCATTTGCAGCACAATAGGTCATTTCTGGCTCACTTGCTTTCTTTTCAGCTCATGGGACAAAAAGGGACATGCTTACACCATTTGCTTACATTGGTAGGTAAAGAAAACCTTAAATGTCGCATGAGTCACTTACACTCAATTAATTTCTGCTTGTGTTATTTATTCACATTTAAGATATGACTTTTATTCTATATGTGACCTTCAGCAATGGAGCTGATAACAAGAACATTACTTTGGAAAAGTGAAAGGTTAAACATTAACCAGAAAAATAGTTCTAAGACAAACATTTTGAATGTTTTTTTCCTTCATATTTGGAAGTAACTTGTCACTTCCCTCTTACCCCCCTCCCTCCCCCGTATTACTGTTGTGCTGCTGTTCTTGATAGATTGTACTTGGTAGATGCAGTAAGCACTTGTATCACCACATGATGGACTCCTCTCCTCTGCCTACTGTAAATCAGCCAGGTTTTTGAGCTGGGTGCAAGCTCTTGCCTGATTAGCTTTCCGTTAACAATTTCTGGGGTTTCTCACCTCCCAAGAAACAGACCTGAGACAATAACCCCCACCACCATGCTCTGAGACAGGGACTCAGCTCTGTTCTCCCTCTTTTACTCCTTGTTGCATTCTGAGAGTGAAGAAAGAAAAAAAAAAAAAAGTGAACTGGGGGATGGGGTGAAGGATTGTCCGAGCTTCAAAAACACTGTATGAGTTTGAAGCACTGATTTTAGGGGATGTGTTTTTCCTCCATGACCCACAAACTTCGATCAGGCATAACCACTGTCCCCAAGAATTTGAAATTTAGTCTACGGTGTGAGTCAGCTGGGGCAGGGGGGAGGGTGTTGTGCAGCTTTGGCAGTTAAAAGGTCTTCATATCAGTTAAGAAAGGATTGAAAAAAGAAAAAGTCTCTGCCTTCAAAGCCAAGTGCCTGTTCTACCTGTGTATCGATTTATCTTTTTATGTGCAGACATGCTTGTTGAGCTCCAACTCTGCTCTGAAGTTGCTTCAGCTTTTCTGCTTTAAGGCACTCTCCAACCTCAGTCACAACAACATCAATCATTTAAAAAAATCCATCAATCAATGATGTCACTTCTGCTCCCACCCATTTTTGGAAGCCCAGAACATGGGACATATGTATATTTTATTCAGTAAAACAGCCTAATTGCCTGCTGTTTGGTTAATTTGGGTAGCAAAAATAAACCACCAAAAGTAAAGATGAACGAAACAGCTAAGATAAAACCAAAGCCAAACAAACATCGACAACAACAAACTAGGTGGCTGGAAAAGGGTAACTCCTGCTCCGGGAGTCATTCCAGGTGGTCGAGGCTCCCTGTCAGTCCACAGCAGGACAGAGGTCCAGGGTGCAGGGCTGCTGGACTGCAGGACAGCAGAGACGACCACCGTCCCCCTCTCCTGCTGCCTCCCCTTGGCCCTTCCTGCATAACTGACACCCCCCCGCCACGTCTTGGGATTGTTCAATCCGCCCTTCCCAGCACAAACATTGCTCTACTGGCAATATTTTGATCTAGCCAGAAAAAAACCCAACAAACAAGCAGCAAAAACTATAACAAACCTGCAGACAATCCCAGCACCTTTACTGATCTTTAATACCACGAATTGATAAAACCCTGCTACTCGTCCATATATCTCACTCTCTGTTCAGTCTCTCAAGACCCGTAGACTAAGTGATGTCTCGTACCAAAGAACTATACCAGGTTAGACTATGTTGTATGAATAGGGATTTCCTTTCATCAGTTCTTATTTTGCCATGTTTCAATATTTTATTAAATGTCCTCTTGTCCTTTGCCATTGAACAAGGTGAATAAAAAGCTCCTGGTCATCTTCCTCAGGACCGTTTATTATTTCATATGATGTCCTCATGTCTCCCCTTACTTATGTCTCCCACAAGGTAATCTGTGCTGGGACAACAGACTGCTCCACCAGTGTTGTCGATGTAGCCAGTGCCAGAGAGTACCAGAAGCCTCCTATTGTAACTTCTTCACAGAAGATTTGCAGCCAGGGTCACAGACCCATAAAGCAGGCTTGGCTTTAGGCAACTGGGGCTTGAGCCTGTCACAGTGTGCCTTCTCCCAGCCCTCCCATTCTGGCCCACACCCTCCCCCCTCTCTCATCCCCCTCGCTCAGCTCCCCATGGAGCCCTCCTTCCCCAGAAGGATGGTCCCTTCCCGTCCCCTCCCTGGGAGGGACTTCTTCATTTTTCCTTAGCCAGCTCCCCTGGACACTCTTGGTTTCTCACTGACTTGTTGCACTGTTGAGGTTTCTTGGCCTGGGTCCCAAGGTTCCTGCCTTAATCCATCCCTTCAAAGAGATTTGGATAAGTCTGGATAAGTTTCCAAGCCTCTGGATGCTTATTCAAAGCGCGAGGCTGGGAGAAAGGGGGAGCATCCCTGAAGGAAGCCAGAGGCTGGCTATATACAGTCAAAAACCCTTTTCTTTTCTGAATCAGAGATACTTGATGAAAATCTCTCAGCACCTGTGTGTCAAAATCTGCTTTTACGTTAGTAAAAAGGAACACCACCTTCCCCCCCGCCGCACATCCTGAAGCAACATGCCTGGACATTTAGACATATGGATGAGCCAGCATCTTGTCAGGGTGTGTGTTACAGAATTAAAAACTGGGATTCCTTCTTTCAGGAGAGCTTGGGTATGTTTACATACCACTGGGTATTTTAGGGGTGACTCACTACAGAAGTCCTGTCTGAAACTAAGAAAGATCGTAGTTTTGAAATGAAATGCACTGAAGAGGTGTGAACACAGCAACAGATCACAAAAAAATGTGAGGCTGGATTCTCCATCCCACAGGAGTCCTGTTGGGCGGCAGCCGGGGGGGGTCCTCTGCTGCAGCCAGCTGCTGGCTGTGGGAGCATGGGAAGGGTGAAGCTGGTAGGAGCTGGGCCCAGAAGGAAAACTCTTTTGTACCATCTGTCCTCCTCCTTGCTTCTGACATTACTGAAGAAGTGCCATTTGGAGCTATTTCTCCATGGGTTTTGGGTTGTTCTGGTCCTGGTTTGAAGTTGCTGGCACCTGCTATGAAAGTAGGCATTTTCACAACATTTCAGCTGCACTCGAATTAGAAGCAGATTTCAGCCCCTCTGAAACCAAAACCAGCATTTGCTCAAATACCACAATTACTCCAGTCCTTGCCGTTAGTCTCTCAGCATTCAAGATACGTTCATTCATGGTTTAGTTTCCTGCTCCAAACATGTTTGCTTTGGGAAAACTGATCTTTATTTTCCATCCAAATGAAGCCCAGTTGTGTCCTGTCCACCAAAAAGAACAATCATCTGACTTAAAGCAGCTTTAAGAAAACCGCTATCTGATGTCAGTAAATCTCTGTCTATGCTATAACTGCTTTAAGTCAGGAAGCAGTGGGTGTGCTCAAAACAACACATAGAGATAAAGATTTCCAGTGCCAGGAACGTGAACATATTTTGGAAGAAAACACGGGGGCATTCTGTGCGGCAAGAGAGGAAAACATGCATTAGCCCAGGGAGCCTGCCGGTGCCGCAGCAGACACGTGCCGGCTGCCTGGGGAAGCCAGGTCTTCAGATGGAGAGAAGGAGGCACTGGAGAGTCCTCTGCTTTGCACACACACAGAGCGAATGGCTGCTGCTATTATTTGTCTCTTTGTCCTGCAGCAGAGCAGGATGTTTTCCTCTGTGCTCTAGGAGCTGAAGGAACACATCAGAAGACAGCTCCTGGACCTGTGCCTTTTGCAGGGATGAGTGTTGAATGGTTCCTGTGGGCAGGAGAGGATTCGGCCACCAGCTATATTGCATTCCTGGACTCCTGTGGGGACTTACCCTCATCTTTCCCCAAGCAGAATGGCTGTTGGCACAACCAAACCTTTAAACGTTGGCCATGCTTTGACCCTGTAACAGCATGAAAGCCTTCAAGAAAAAGTGCATCTATCAATCCCATGGGCTGACTGTGTTACTAGAAAAGCTCTACATTACAACATGACATGTAACGTTATAACATTGCTCTTACATTATAATATATAATGCCAGAATAACTCCACCAAGGCCAAGGATATTTCCATCCCTTACCTAGAATGTGTAAATGAGAAGGGAAGAGATCATTTCTCTCTGTTAAATGTATACATGGTTATTAGCCTACTTCTTTGTCTTGTTGCCAGTTTTCCTCGTACTTAACAGTGCAAAAAAAAAAAAAAAAAAATTGGAAGCATATATCCACTTTGTTACTTGAGCGCTCTTCTTTTCCAGAAGATATCATCTTTTGGGTCCCAGGGCATGACACTTACAGGAAAAAGAACCAGTTATCTGACCAGTTCCCTACTTAAAAGGCAGCACTCTTTTTAGGCCATGAAGACATACAAGGCAGTAAGTTACCAGTTTACAGGGTATTTTGACTCAGAATGGTAGGCACATCACCTGCATCTTTTAATAACAATGCTATTTACACAGGTTTTCCCACGAGTATCCCCAGATTATCCCAAAGCTACTCATACAATAAAGTGTTAGCAATCTAAGTTCCACTATCCATATATTTTGTCTGCCATTAGCCTTCACTAGATGACGTTTATTCTCTGACTCTCTTCATAGCTCATTTGGGTGGGAAGCAGAAGGCACATGGAGAGCTGCAGCTCTCCTATCACCCCTTGCCAGCAGGGAAAAGGCAGTGGCAGAGGGTATTGCCTTAGCTTGGAGAGTCTGTCCCCCGCACTGTGCTGTTGGGAGGTTGTGTGGTGTTTGCAGGGCTGGGGCGGCAGACTGGGAGAGACAGCACCTTCTCTTGCTCTGGGGAAATGGATGTCCCAGCAATGTTCCTGGGTCACCCCTCAGGACACAGCCTTACAGACAGGGAGGATGTGATCATGCACAGACTCTGCCTTTCAAAAAAGGGCTGGGAGTGGTGGTACTTATGGGAAGTAACTGGAAATCCTGGCCACAGTAAATCCATTTAAAAAAAAAAAAATCTAATTATCAGAATAACCATGTTTTTGTGTGACCTTTGTACATACTTCTTGTCTCTAACATAGATTATAAAGACTTTGTGCAAGAGCCCTCTGTACTTGCCCTCTCCTACTCCATACCCAGACATGCCTGTGAAGGCAACTGCATAAAACCAGCATGGATTCAGACAGGTCTGGTCCCAGGACATCACGCTGTACCCAGCATCTCCAGGGGAAAGCTGACAAGCAAAAAGGCCCTTCTCCTCTCTGGCCTCCGTAAAGTTACCCATCCTTGCTGAAATGCAATTGCCTTTTCAAAGCCAGAGAAAATAACCTATTAGTTTAGGGAGACTTATGCAACCTAAATTATCCAGCATAATTCTAACGAGCACAGCTATGGTAATGGTCTGCTGCCAGGTATTCAGGCAGCATATATAACGAACGCAAAAGAGCACAGCTCATGGAAGTAAGGACAAGCAGTATGTTAAGACACAGAAGTTAGTCTGACTAAGTCTGGTTTTTCCCTAAGAGGGAGAGCAAAGTGCTGTCCCCCGGAGCCTTCTAATGCTGACGCTTACAATAATAATGAAATCTCCATGGGCCCAAATGTGCCTCCCACACACATCTCGGGTAGGAGCTTACCACACAAGGAGTCCTGCTGCAATTAATGGCCTGTGTGTGGGTTACAAGATGCTATTTGGAATCACTGAGGGTGACCTCGCAGACATTTTCCCATTGTTGCTCCCACTGTCCGTTCTGTATACCTGGCTTTAAGTTTAACTGCACCTCTCCACGAAGGAACTTAAACACAGGGAGGCAGAAAGAGAGAGGGAAATGTATTTATATGGGGAAGCATGGCGTAATGGCTGAAGTATAAGCCTGGAAGACTTGTTCTCCAGCCTTGGCTCTCCCAGAGTTACCTAGATGCAGTCGTCCCACCTTGGCTCCATCCTTCTGCAAAACGGAGCCCGTGAGTTGGGCGCACTGTGCGACCTGGTGTCACAACGTGCGCAGCCCCAGTGACGCGGGGCCGGGGAGGATCCCGCAGGAACCCACCGCCCGCGCGTCGCTCAGTGCGGGTGCGGCCCCTGACGGGGGGTGATGTGGCTGTGGCTGTCGCCGTGAGGGAGGCAATGGCGGTGCCTGCGTCACAGGCCTTTTCCTGTTTGCTTTATTCCCAGGGGTTATTTCTGGGCTGGAGGGAGGCTGCAGCGTGATGTCAGTGTGTAAACAGGGAGGTGAGTGTCGTCAGGGCTCAAGGGGGTGGAGGCGAAGGCACGTCTGGCTCCCCGGAGCGGGGAGCGGGAAAAAAACTCAGTGCAGATAAAGAAGCATAAGGGAAATGGCAGTGGAGCCACGGAGGAGGCGGCGGGGGGAGAGGGGGAAAAGGGCTGCTGTCCCCATGCAAATCGTTTGGGAAAACAGTGCACCGCCCTGCGTTAATTCCCCTGATTAAACCCCCATTAGTTTGTAGGTGTCGGGGACAAGCAGCTGTTTTCAAGGAAGCCCTGGCTCCACCAGGTCCTTCCTCGCTGGGCAGCGGCGGCTCTATCTGGAGGTAAATGTCAGCGAGGCACGGAGCCTGCCGACGCTTGTCCTCCTCCTGACAGGCCCTGGCCAATGTCCTGCTGCTGAGGGTCGTGGTAATTTACGTCCCTTCTGTGTACATTAACTTATCTGCAGCGGAGCTGGCGGGGCTCTTTCAGCCAGGCTGTCTCCTCCGCAGGCTGGGAGACTTTTCCTGCCTGTGGGACCCGGAGCAGGGACC